>NC_056743.1:1029304354-1029321854 GCF_019279795.1 Protopterus annectens
GGCATGCCAAATGTGGGAGTTGTGATAGCTTCCAGGGCTGCCAGCACACACATCCATGATAATGCCCTGGGCATTGAACATGACCTGGCAGTTGATGGAGGGGTATCCCTTGCAGTTTATGTAGAGCCTACCCTGCTCACCGGGTGGTGACTTGATGTGTATGTGCGTGCAGTCTATTTCACCCAGTACCTCCGGGTAGTCTGCCACATGGTGGAAGAGATGCATATTGCTGGACATCTCCTTCTACATTCGGGGGAAGTATATGTGCTCATTGGCATGTGGTAACATGGCATCCGGGAACTGGTGGAGTACCCTGGATGCTGATGCCTGTGAGATCCCCATGATATCCCCAGTTGGCCTTTGGAAGGTACCTCTGGTTAGTATTCTTATGCTTACACATACCTTCGTGTCCACTGGTATGGGTTCCCCTCTGTTACTTCTGGCTCTGAGGCATGGCCAGCACAAGTCAACAAGTTGCTCTATGGTGTCCCTGTTCACCCTGTAATGCTTTACTATCTCCAGATCATGTAGCCCCTGGTAGGTTACCCTGGGTCTGAACACTTTTCTCCTCCTCCGGTGCCTGAGATGATTGTCAGCATCATCCTCCACACAACCATCAGTCTCCAACACATGCTGATGAACCAAAGCTATGGCAGCCCCTAACATTTAAATATTACAAGTTCCCCGTCTGTATACACCAATGGTGCAGAGTGTCTGGGAATGCAAAAGTGTGTGTGGGGGGCTTTCACACCTTATACCATTGTGCAATGGATGATGCTAGTGTAATTGGGTGTGTTTGTGCTATTCCAGCTGCAGGGTATCTTAATTATTGGTTTTACAGCAGGTACTGCTATTGCGGAGCCTTTGGTGTTGACTTACGCTTGGCTGCCGTGATTCATCTATTGCACTTTACTTCAGTTTTTAACCCGATTCCCCTCCAATTGTCAGGCATGCATCCAGCTGCTGGCTTTCTTGTTTAGTACTTTCACAACCCAGGATTGTGTTTGTAAATGTGGTATGTAGATGATCTACTGCAAGTTTGCTTTGTCCTGCTGTGACAGTTCTCTTTTCTTTGCTGTACGGCACCTCCCCTTTCCTGTTATGCAGGTAGCTGCTAGCAGCCTTGTTAGCTGTTGTCTATGGCCCACTGTGAGTTCCTAGGTGTTAATTACTCATTTGTACTCCAATTACCATGCTGCAGCATTTCCTTATTGTCTTCCCATATCCTTCCTCTTTCAGCTGTGGTGTGCACTCCACACAGCCGTTTACCGGGTTTTGTGCGCATTTTCATCAACATTCACATGAACTTTCGGTTACCTTGTGTGCTCTCAGCTAAGCAAAGCTATGGCTACTTCCACACCTCTATCCTGAGGCTTTGCTTAGCAACAGGCAACCCGGGTTAGCAATGATCCAATGTGCTTACAGCTATGGTGGCGCACCCCTCTCTTGATGTCATGTTTACCTCCAGGCCACTCCTCAGTGTTGTACTGCTACGCCATGTAGTACATCCTTATGTTGGCGGGGCGTTTGCGATTCAGTATTACTTGACTCATTTGCATGGCATTGACTACTAATTCCTAGTTACCGCACAGAACACTGTCACAAACCCTTAGCAACCCTTGTGCTATGGTTGTGGTGTAGCAGGCATGCCATTGACTATTATGGGGATATCATGAATTGTGTTACATTGCAGTTTTATGGCATCTAAATATATTTTCCTTGTGATCCCATCTGCGCACAGATGCACTGCGGTTTTACTTTGCGTTAGTGTGGCCATGATATTAAATGTTATTTTTTTATAAGTTGTGCATGTTTTTTTTATGCCAATGGCTATATATTTAGCCATTGGCATATATTACCATTATAATACGTACGTTTGGTCTGCTTTCATGGCTCCAATTTTATGTTTGACAAAATGTAAACCATTTTTTTTGGTTTGCATTTCTTCATGCTTATGCTACACCTGCACCACTTCATGAATCACTATATACCTTCATTTGCATGCTACACTGCTGCGCATGGGGTAATTAGCATACATACACCGGGAGCTGCGCAGCTCTGGTGTACACTGATAGTGCACGTGGAAACAGCTTGTACCTGAATCGCTCAGCGGCTATATTTGGCGCTAGATCGCCGACACTACTCCAGCGCCTGACACAAGCTTCATGAATCCCGGGGATTGAGTATTTTCTTTGTTACAAATCTATCTCCACTTTACGAATTAAAGCTGTTTGATATTTTGTCATTAACTTTTAATGACTTCAGTATTATTTAATTTCTTTGTTTGTTGTTCAAGCTTCAGTTTGCATTTTCATCTTGTATTTCTACCAACTCTTTATCCCACTCTTTCATTTCATTACTAGCCCTTCTTCTCATTCTGTCTTTAATATGCATTTTTAAGGAGTGTCATAGTATGACTTTACTAACCTGACAATTGTCATTCAAAGATAAAAACATTCTTAATTTGTTCCTTAATTTTAACTCCTAATTCTTTTAATTTAATTATATATATATATATATATATATATATATATATATATATATATATATATATATATATATAGGGATTCTATAATCTGAAATTTCCTTATATCAATAAGTATATTACTATTTAGTGCATTATGATCAGATAAATGACAAGGAATAGTTTTAAAATAATTTACTTTATTAAGTAAATCTGTAGAGGCATAATTCCTATCAATTTTTGTTTGGGTCTCATGTGTATAAATATAATGAGGTTTGGACAGTGGCTTAATGGTTAATGTGTTTGCCTTACAAACACAAGATGCAGGGTTTGAGTCTCACAAGGGATGACTGGCTATGCTTAAAATGGCTCACAAGGGTAGTTAGCTTAGTACTAATTTATGGTTAGGGAGGGTGGCCTAATGGTTAAGGTGTTTGCTTTACAAACACAAGGTGCAGGGTTTGAGTCTCACAAGGGATGATTGGCTAGGCTTAAAATGGCTCACAAGGGCAGTTAGCTTAGTACTAATCTATGAACCTATGAACCTATGAGTGAAGAACAATCCCCAGGATTCAGCAAGCTCTGCACGGCATGCAGGAATAGTGCAAGAGCTGCTGCAGGCAATATGGCTGCCGTGCAATCCAGGAATAAGTTCCCAGGACATGCACGAGCGCTCCTGCACTATTCCTGCACAGACACAGCCCCTGTATGCTAATTATCTCATTTGCTGGTAAAAAACATGTAAATGACGTAAATTAGCAATCCAGGAAGCAGGCATCTGTGCAGGAATAGTGTAGACTGAAGAAATGTATTCAGCCAGTAGATGAATACATTTCTGCAAACTACAAAACAGAGGCATGACAGCACATACAAACGCATGTATTAAAATAATAAAAAAGAAAACAGTGAAATCCAACAGTAGAATACCAATCCAATCAAAAATAATTGCTGTAAAATATATCACAGCTCAAGGAGACAATACCCATGATATTATAACTCTTTAATACGCAAAAAAACACAAAATAAAATGAACCACACTGGTTAAGCGCATTCATCTACTAAGTGCAGACTTCATCAGAACACCATTACTTTGATTACACCAGTTTAAATAATAATCTAACACCAATGGGAATGGACTATCAATTAAACAGCATGTGCTTCATATTCATAAAGTAATGAATATTCATACATCTGTAGTACTTGCACACTGTCGTAAAAACTGTCCTGTTTAACAAACCATAAAATAACAAATATGTATAATAAAAATTTACAATATTATCCACTAATTACATCATATCATATCTAAAAGATTTCATAAAAATATATTTATAAAAAATATTATATTTACAAAAACATAGTTAATAAAAAGTATTTGTTAAAGGATATCAGTTGGAAAAATATTGTATACTTTGTATACCTTAAAACTTGTATACCCATACATATTGCACTATGAGACAAACAGTATGTACCAAGACCTAATACTAATTCATATTCTTGCTTCTAGAATAGGTTTAGTTGGAATATGGTCATTCAACCCCGGGGGTTTGGCAGCATTTAATAGCAGTTTCCATTTAACTTCCTTTTTCCCCAGTATTGCCTTGATGTTATGTTATGATGTTGGATTAGGTTTTATTTGTTCCAATATCCCAAATTTAAAAGTGTGACACTCCCTTTTATCCTCTAGGTGTCTATATAATGCATTATTTTTGTCCTTTCTTATAATACTATAATTGTGGTCATAAATCCTATTTCTAAGGTGTCTGTCCATTTTTCCCAAATAAAAACTTGGACAGTTATCACACTTAGCCAGATAAATGATTTGCTGGGTATAACAGTTTCCTTTCTTAAACCATATCTTAGTATCATTACCATTGCCCAAAATAACTGTTTTCTCCTCTAATATAGCTTGACATTGATTGCAATGTCCACATTTCCTAGTATACCCCTCACTCATATCATGCCCCAAAAATGTATTACTTCTTTCAAATCTCTTTTTCAGATTATGTCCAGTTTTATACACATATATTGGATATTGACCTAGCTTACTATGCACCACATCATCACTTCTAAGGATATTCCAATTTATTTGAATAATATTCTTAACGTCCTTCACATAGGGGTGAAATTCTAATATACATGCTCTCTTGTATTGCATGTCATTGTCATTAAATGTCACACACTTGTCCATTTCTAAACCTTCACCTAAAAGGGGGTCTGTACTTCTTGCCCCATTCCTTCTTGACATAACTCACAACATCACAAATAATGGATTGGGGGAAGCCCCTATCACTAAATAGGGTGCCAATACAATCAATCTCACCTAACATCTCCTTGTAGTCTGATGTCATTCTGGCAGCCCTAATGCATTGCCCTTTAAAATGCTACTCTTTTGACTGGCCAGATGACAACTAGTGTATTCCAGGTACGAATTACTGAACGTTTCTTTCCTATAAATACAAAAGCAGCTATTTTGGGCAATGCTAATCATACTAAGATATGGTTTAAGAAAGGAAACTGTTATACCCAGCATGTCATTTATCTGGCTAAGTGTGATAACTGTCCAAGTTTTTATGTGGGAAAAACGGACAGACACCTTAGAAATAGGATTTATGACCACAATTATAGTATTAGAAGAAAGGACAGAAATTACACATTATATAGACACCGAGAGGATAATAGGGAGTGTCACACTTTTAAATTTGGGATATTGGAACAAATAAAACCTAATCCAAGGGGTGGTAACATTAAGGCAATACTGGGGGAAAAGGAAGTTAAATGGCAACTGCTATTAAATGCTGCCAAATCCCCAGGGTTGAATAACCATATTCTAACTAAACCTCTTCTAGAAGCAAGAATATGACTTAGTATTAGGTCTTGGTACATACCGTTTGTCTCATAGTGCAATATATATGGGTATACAAGTTTTAGGTATACGAAGTATACAATATTTTTCCAACTGATATTCTTTAACAAATATTTTTTATTAGCTATGTTTTTATAAGTATAATTTCTTTTATAAATATATTTTTATGAAATCTTTTAGATATTATATGATGTAATTATGGTATAATATTGAAAATTTTTATTATACGTATTTGTTGTTTTAAGGTTTGTTAAACAGGACAATTTTTACGACAGTGTGCAAGTACTACAGATGTATGAATATTCATTACTTTATGAATATGAAGCACATGTTGTTTAATTGATAGCCCATTCTCATTGGTGTTAGATTATCATTTAAACTGGTGTAATCAAAGTAATGGTGTTCTGATGAAGTCTATGCTTAGTTGATGAAAGTGCTTAACTAGTGTGGTTCATTTTTATTTTGTGTTTTTTTGTATATTAAAGAGTTATAATATCAGCCCATGGGTACTGTGTCCTTGAGCCATGATACATTTAACAGCGATTATTTTTGATTGGATTGGTATTTAAATGCATGTATTAGAAGGATTAGGCATGCCAAAGGCCAAATATATGGCCATAGGCATGAAAATTTATTTCAAAATTATAAAAATTAACCTTTTTTTTGCTGGCTGATTTCATCCGTTTAAGAGCAGGGCAGCGGTGTGCAAATTGGATCGGCCCATAAATAATAAAAAAAGCTGGAACTAAGTTTTTGACCAAAATCATAATTTTGCCATAATAGTCAATGGCATGCATAACACAACAAGACCATGGAATAGTGATTGCTAAGTGGGAAGTCTGAGTGTCATTTTTGTATCCATGCATTAGCAGTCAATCCTATGCAAATGAGGGCAATGATACTGAATCACATATTTCCCCTCAGTGCTAGCTTGCACCCAACCGTGTAGGTGCAGTAATACCATGGTGTTAGCCTAAGAGCTAGGTGACTTCATAAGGGAGTGTGTCATGCATGCGGTAAGCTTATTGGAGCTTTGTGGCCCATGTTTGCCCTTAGCTAAGCACAGCTAAGGAAGTGTGTGTGTCTGAAGTTGCCTAGCAGTATTCACATTGCCTAAAAAGTTGTGTGCATTGCGCAACTGGGTTTTAAGCTCCGTTCACATCTGAGCACTGAGTTTGCAGGGTGCACCTTGGGGCTTAAATAGGAAGGCAATGGGAAGCAAAAACAGCAGAAGGTAATCAAGGAGAACTAGCATAGCTGTCAGATGAAATGTATCAGAACCAGCCAATTGCACAGGCAGCAGCCCAACCCAGCACACTACTATAAACTATGCAAACACCTTTCCATCTGTTTTTTTTCTCACAAACACTACACCACCGGTGTACACAAATGGGGAAATTTTACCTAACAAAAGCAACAAAATGATAGGGACTGCTTTTGCTCTCATAAATCAATATGTGGAAGAGGCTGCGGGTGGTGAGGATGAGAATGCTGATGACCAACCCACAGTGAGGAGAAGGAGAAGAGTGTACAGACCCAGGGTAACCTACCAGGGTCTACATGAGCTGGAGATAGTGGAGCACTATAGGACAGGGACCTCCTTCAGAAAATTATTGAGCTGTGCGGCCATGCCTCACACACAAGAACCAACAGAGGGGAACCCATCCCAGTGGATACCAAGGTATGTGTAGGCTTAAGAATACTAGCCACAGGTACCTTCCAAAGGCCAACTGGAGATATCATAGGGATCTCACAGGCATCAGCATCCAGGGTACTCTACCATTTTCTGGATGCCATGTCAGCACATGCCAGTGAGCACATAGATTTCCACAACACCCATGAGGCATTGACCAGCAATATGTGTCTCTTCCACCAAATAGCAGAATACCCTGAGGTAGTGGGTGCTATAGACTGCACACACATACACATCAAAGCACCACCTGGTGAGCGGAGTAGGGCCTACATAAACTGCAAGGGCTTCCCCTCAATCAACTGCCAGGTCATGTGTGATGCCCAGGGCATTATAATGAATGTGTGCGCTGGCAGCCCTGGAAGCTATCACAACTCCTTCATCTGGCATATGACACAGCTGTACCAGAGATTTTCCACTGGGGACATCCCATATGACCACCTAGTGGGGGATGCTGGTTACACACTGGAGCCATGGCTGACACCCATCAGAAATGTACACACACACACACACACACACACACACACACATACACAAACAAGAACTCCATAATGAGGTACACGCACAAACCAGAATCATAATAGAGTGTGTGTTTGGGATGCTCAAGTCATGGTTCTGGTTACTAGACATATCTGGTGGAGCCTTGCAGTACTCACCAGCTACATGTACCCAAATTGTCATTGTATGTGCCATGCTTCATAATATGATCCTGCAGAAACAGCTGCAGCAGGAACAGCATGGGGCAGGGCCACACAGTCCCCAACCATTCCCAAGGCCAGTACAGGCACAGAGTGACTCTGAGGAGGAACAACCTGAGCCTGGCCTTGTAGGCAGAAGGAGGCATGCCCAGTATGGCCAGCCTTTGGCAAAGAGGCAACACATAGCACATACACTGACATGGTAGAAACCCAGGGAATTACACCTCTCTCTGACTCACACATACAGTAAAAGGGATGCCAATCATGACACTACCTATGCTTAACCATGTATAGGGAGTGTACTATGTGATCCAACATAAGTCAGCCCTCCAGCACTATCCTCAATACTGGCACAGCCACAAGGTAAGTCACTCTCACTATCAATTGCTGAATGGATTAGTATGTTCTGCTACTTGTATCCATGCTACTGATGTGAGCATGCAAGGGAATCGGGTGGCTGAATGGGATGGCAGCAGATAGTGGACACCTATATGGGCAGCATGAAATCCATAACAAATAATGTTGTCAACACAAAAGTCAGTACTAGACAAGGTGACAAATCCCACTGCAGGACATGTGGTGGGCCAAATGTGTGTCCATAGGACACACACATGCATGTCAGTGAGGCTCCCATACCCAACAACAGTCTCAGCCGGCAAGACAGGTGTAGATGACCACAAAGAAAGGCTGTGCTAAGGCCTCCAACTGATGGCAATGGAGAACAGCCCCCTTCTAGACCTACACAGACAGACTATAACAGGTCAGGCAGTGGGATGTTAGTTCTGAATGGTAAGAAGTCTGAAACTGAAATGTAGGTCAATAAAACCTAAGATCTGTACTACACTGATATGCCTCTAGTCTGCATGATGGGTCAGAATACAGAATTAAATGGAAGCCAGCAGAGTACCTGAAATACCAGTTCAGTCATAGCAAATGTTTACAGTTGTCAGGTGTGCCCCTCCCCCACAATCTTATGTAGAAATGTAATAACATGTACATGTGGGTATAATAACAGTGGAGCACAGATTACCTGAGCTGGCCAATTAGCAGGATAGATTGTTGCACATGTACAAGATACAGGGCTCTGTGTGTTAGGTTGTTGTGTGTTGTATATTGTGTGAAAGTGGTCAGCATGTTGGCATGGAGGGTTGTGTCCTGGCGGCCAATGGCCAGTACTGTTGATGACAGGGCCAAGTTCTAACAACTGCAGTGCCAAACACAATGCATCCCAGCAAGACCCAATCCAGCAGTAATCCATACTAATTGTCTGGATGTGATATCTGTCACCATCTGAAAGATGGACATGGCATGAATATGGGCCCAGACATACACAGTACACAGGTGGAAGTACCCTAGACAGAGTGCATAAAATGTAACTGTCAACTGCCCACACCTTTGGAATTGTACATACAGGTTAGCAGCAAATTAGTTGTGTGTAGCATGGAATACTGATGTAGTTTGGCCAAACTCTGGCAGACCACAAAAGGCACAGTTATGAAGTAATGAGAAACCACTGATGTCCCCGCACAAGCCAGCATAAGGGGAACGCCCCACGTATATCTGTGAGTCAGCTGCAAGTAGCTTCCATAGCACACATGCACTCAGCTCACCCCACCATCAGCCGCAGGTTCCTCACATGTCATATCCTTGCTGTTGGGAATGAGTGCAATATGACCCCCACTTCTGTATGGGAATACTCACAGAATGCAGCATGCTAAAGAGGTGTCCCATGCAGGTGTGTCCCTAGCTGTAAGTAGTGCTCTGTTAGCATCCACACCAATGGATTAATAAGAACAGAAACTATTGCCATTAACACCTTGCACTCCTACCCTGTCACCCCAAGGGAATACAGTGGCTTACAGCCTGGGACAGTAGGAGTGACAGAATGTACTGGCCTGCTACAGATGGCCTGCATCACTACCAAATGCACTACAGTCCTCTGTCAAAGGCCTGTGTCTCACCCGTACTGCCAATGTATGTTATCTTATGGAGTCCCAAATAATGACATACCACAATCCACAGAACACAAATGCAAGGCCATGTCGACAAATCCCAGTAGCATGTCCACCATGTCCTACTGCATGAACTGTGGACCAACCCGTAAATACTGCTGGGATGAAGTGATAACTATAGGGATACTTATCAGATATCACTTGCATAATGTTAGGAAGAGGATAAAATAACGGGGGGGGGGTAGAAGCATGGACGCCATGGAGTGTGTGAAGTCTGAAACTCTGATGTGTGCCCATACTATCCCTGCCTGCAAACACAGGAATGGGTGGCTACAAACCTGCTCGTAAACCCCAATGTGAAGGGGTAATGACCAGATATATGAGCCTTGCCTCTGGGTAACCTGTGTGAATCTGTACAACTGAGAGGTATGGCCATTCTGTCACGTCAATAGATGTACAACAAACATGGGATCCTCTGCCACCACAGTACCAAGGTGCTGAACCATTTACACAGATCCAAGTGTCTGTAGCTCCCCCTCCAGAATGGCATGATTGTGCAAGAATATGTAGGCTGAAGATCACAATACTAGACACAGCTTCATTCATCTTGTATTCCCCAGGAAATTACTGCGAGCAAATACGTATATCTGCCAGTAGTTGATGACATAATACATCACAGTGTAAAACAGTACAAATGTCTGAATATCTCTACTAACACCAAAACCATGTAGCAGAAGCAGCACAGACACAATTAGTTACAGTATCCCACTATCCTTTGCCAATTGTGACTCCATATTGTTAACATATCTACAGATATCCTGCAGTAATAGGTTGCTATCTGTAGGTGTAGAACACAAATGCCTGCACTGGAGTACAACCTACCTGGAATCGATTAACACATTCAGTACAGAAGGTCATACTGACCATGCTCCCACACTTAGTGAAACAAAGCCCATATCTGACAACAAAATACAGAAGGGTCATATTGGGCATGCTCCCAAACTTACAAAAATGAAGCCCATGTCTGGCAACAACAGTGGACTATACACATCTATCAGTCGCATGTCTGTCAACAACAGTGGACTATACATATCTGTCAGTCGCAGATGTCTGTGCACACACTCTACATTACACATTAGTCATGCTTTGCACGCACATCGGATAGGAATATACACATATATCCAATGACAACATACTATAATAGTCAAACATATACAAACAGATATGTGGGGAAGAGAGAGACTGACACTGACAAAGAGCTTCACATCACAAGGCCTGTCCCACCCATCACACATCCAAATGGCTTATATCACATGATGTGCCAATGTCTATCACTGTAGACATTTGCTTCTGGTACCCCTCAGCCCTATAGTGTCTGTGGTGCTTGTGATAACTGTGTAACATGATAGTACAAGTCATTATTCATCTAGCAATCATATACACAGTCTTGTCAACTGTAAAGTTGTGTGCGACTGAGTGTTGTTTGTGTGTTTCCAGTGGAATGGTTTATGGCCCATTCACACACACTGTACCCCCCATTGCCCTAGTTTAGCTAACCTGCTGATGTCAGTCACCTTGAAATACCCCTTTGGACAAGGATCATTCCTATAAGCTCTGTGGCATATGCAATAACTGCATAATGCTATAGTGTGATGTACTAGATAGGTTGGATTTCTAATGCCAAACACATGGCAACTGTGAAATTCTGTTTGTGTTTGTAGGGATCACTGCTTTTGAGGACATTCACAGTCACTACACCTTCCATTGCCCTACTTTAGCAAGCCTGCTGATGCAAGTCACCTTGAAATATGTCTTTGGACAAAATTCAGCCCTGTAAGCTCTGTGGCACGTGTAATAATTGTATAATGCTATAGTGTGATGTACTTGTTAGGTAGGAGTTTTAATCCCAGACATAGCAACTGTGAAACTCTGTGTGTGTGTGTGTGTGTGTGTGTGTGTGTGTGTGTGTGTGTGTGTGTGTGTGTGTGTGTGTGTGTGTGTGTGTGTGTGTAGGGTGTGTAGGGATCAATGATTTTGAGGCTGTTCATAGACACTGCACCTCCCATTGCCCTACTTTAGCAAGGCTGCTGATGTCATTCACCTTGAGATACACCTTTGAATAAGAGCTAATCCTCTAAGCCCTGTGGTGCGTGCTATAACTGCATAATGCTATAGTATGTTGTACTAGTTAGGTAGGAGTCGTAATCCCAGACATGGAAACTGTGAAACTCTGAGTGTGTGTGTGTGTGTGTGTGTCTGTGTGTGTGTGTGTGTGTGTGTGTGTGTGTGTGTGTGTGTGTGTGTGTGTGTGTGTAGGGATAAAAGATGTTGAGGCCATTCAGACTCACTACATCTCCCATTGCCCTACTGTAGCACACTTGCTGATGTCAGTCACCTTGAAATAACCCTTTGGCCATATATCAGCCTGATAAGCTCTGTGGCATGTATAATAACTGCAAAATACTATAGTGTAGCAAACTAGTTAGGCAGGAGTTCTAATCCTGACCCTGCCAATTGTGATTTTGTGTGTGATTCCCTGAGAGAGTGTGGTTGTGTCTTCCTTGATACCTGCTTTTGTGGACAGTCACATGTACTACACTTCCCTTATCCCTCCTTTATCACTGTTGCTGATGTCACTCACCTTCAAAAATACCTTTGGACATCTCTCCAATATGTAAGCTCTATGGCACGTACAATAAATGCATAACAATGTAATAGCATTACATGGTAAGGTAGGGGTTTGAAACCCAGTACTGGTAAGTGTCTGTTTGTGTATGTATTATTTTTAAATTATTGTGTAGCTTTAATTGTAAAATAATTATTTGATTGATTAATCTGTTTATTCTTAGTCTAAATGATTAATTGGTTGGCCTATCTTGTGGTATAAATAAAGGGGATGGCCACACAGTATACTACAACTTGATAAAGCCTGGGATGCGCCAGGCGAAAGCGCTCGTTTTTTGCAATTTTCTGTGGATTATTAAAAGCAATCTTGGATTTTTATGGACTGATTTTTTGCTTTTGGATACAGAATTTCCTGGTATATTGTACCTTGTTCACATACCAATTATTGGAGGATCACTGGTATACCACTCTTACAGAAGCTGGTTTTCGGAGTGGCAACAGGGTTCAGTGTTCCGGTCCTCTGAGGTCTTCTTTTGGTTGTTCCTTTCAGTCGCATTCTTTCTACGTCTATGGCGGAGGGCACGGAAAACTCTGACCTGTTCAACACACCTGCTGTACTGCATGACGAGCCTGAAGAGGCTCCAGTAACTCGTAAAGAATTTAATCAAGTGGTAGCGTTACTTACTCAGATCAACAATACATTGACTAACGGCAACACGGACCGAGACATCTATATCCCGGGGAACCAACAACATGAGGCGTTGTTGAACAAGAGAGCCGTTAACATTCAGGAGCCGAACGGCGCTGGAGAAAATCAGAGTTCCATACCAACGGTAACTCCCACGGGTCGCTGCAACAAAGAGAAGGAACCGAATAAAACCGTTACTGACTCCAATTTCAATGGGAGAGCTTTTAATTTTAAAGCTTGGACAGAATTCCAGCCAAGCTTTAAACAAGGTATTTTTAATGTATGTTCTGATAAACTGGACTCAGACTTTGATGTTTTTAACAAAAAACTTTACTCATATAAGAACACGCAATTGGAAATTAATTATTTAAGTGAATGTCTTAAAGTACAAAGAGTCCCGAAAGGGTTGCGTGTGTACAAATTTCCAAATGGTGCTAAACTTGGTTCAGCTTTACATTCTCAGCTGGTTGAGCTGTTCAACCGTACAGGGCTTGAAATGATGGAATTGATGATAAATGACTACCAAACTAAAGCCAATACGATTGTGAATGAGTGAACTACACTGAACGATATGATTGTAAAACACAAGAATTTTCTAGGTTACAAAAAGAAATACGATGAAGTATTTCTTGAAGTTGACCAACATTGCCTTAAGGTATTAGATAGAAAAACAAAAAAATTGGAAAGGGACTTGCTAAAATATAGAGATGGTAGAGCCTATCCCTTACCAATGGGCCAAAAATTAAACATGGCAAGTCATATTAGTTCTGATAATTTGGCAGGGAATGACAATGTTCCCAACACCCCTGATGTGGATCCCCCAAGGAGGAGTGAACGTTTAGCGCAAAAAGGAGCTAATAGTTCACCACATTTTTTTCAGTTCCCCCAGGGCAAACCGATGGGGAGGAATCAGTCTTATTACCAACAGAATTGGGGGAGGGGGCGCAGATAATTTCAATGCTTGACGGCTCCTCTATTACAGAAATTATTGAGCCTACTAATAAATGTATGGTGGTGACCAACAATAATTTCACCATTTACAATTTTACTGAGCAAATAATCACACCTGATTATTTCGAATTATTCACTAAAGGACTTCATTTTGTCCCTGCTAAGTCATCATATTTACCTAAATTACTTGTGGAATTAAAATTGTTCATTAGGAATTTAAATTTGTCACTTTATTTCAAAGGCCAAAATGTCACTGACAGTTCCATCCACAGAAGTAGCACTTTTAACCCACCCACTCATCCAAGTTTAAGAACTTATGAGGAATTAGTAGAAAAAGAACTCAGAAAAAATTGTGGTAAGTTTAACAACCTAAACATTAACAATTTTGATGTTAACTTAGAGGAAGTAGTGAATAACTTGAGAAAGAACAGAATCCGAGTAATGAAAGCAGACAAAGGGGGAGGGGTGATTTTAATGCACTGCTTTGATTATGAGAATTACATGCATGACATCTTACAGGACACAAGCACATATGAGCAGGCTTCTAGGAATGAAGTCAATGTAGCCTATGCTAACATCAAATATTTGATTGAAGATCATTTGCTACAAGGATGTAGTAATGAGAAATTATTCAATTTTCTACATGTCCCTAACCCTAAAATTCCGATCCTATTCGGAATTCCGAAAGTTCACAAAGGTTTGGAACCTCTCAAATTTCGTCCGGTGGTGTCAGGAGCAGGTGGCATCACGGAGCCCTTGAGTAAATTTGTGGAACATAATATAAAGAGCTTTGTTTCCACACTTCCTCACATTTGCAAGGATTCATGGGAATTTTTAGCTAGTATTCCTATGAACAGCTATCATTCGGACTTGTTAATGGTGACTATTGATGTCATCGAATTGTTCCCAAGTATACCTCACAGTATTGGCATTGAGTGGTTTACGGAGATTCTAGCTACTGAATCAGGGTTAAACAGTAATATGGTGAACTTAATAGTTGAATTCATGGAAGTTATTTTGAATAATAACTACATTTTTTTCAGTGGGGAATTTTTTAGGCAGTGCAAGGGGGTGGCCATGGGAGCACCGTGTGCCTCCTCCTATGCTAATATTGTATTGCATAAGTGGGAGACTATGGTCATTCATGCATCTGATTGGAAGAATAATATCATTTTTTACAAACGTTACCTGGACGACATTTGCCTGTTATGGCAAGGTACTAAAAACAGTTTTTTGGAGTTTTTTGACCATATTAGTTCGTCTACAGATTTTTTATCTTTCACTTACAAACTTAGTGAACATTCCCTCCATTATTTGGATGTGGCTCTTGTAAAGGACAAGATTAATAACACATTTACATCTCAGATCTTCAGAAAGGAAACATTCTCGAATACATTCTTACATTTTGATAGTTTCCATCCGCAGTATACTAAAAGAGGAATAGTTAGAGGACAAATAATACGAGCCTCTAGAATGTGTAGTACTCTTGATTTATTTTTGAACTAAACATCTTTTTTATCAGCTCTATTTGAAGAGAGAGGTTATCCTAATTGGTTGGTCAACACATGTGTGGCGGAAATTAAGGCCAAAAGAGACTTATATTATCCTCCACTTTTAGGACATGGTCTTCCTTTACCTAGTAACAACAAACAGGCACATACTGAAATTCTTAGAGGTTTTGTATATACGTATTCGGGGGATTCAGAATTTATTGAAAACACAATGAACACCTTTTGGCCTATTCTATCATCACAAGATGACATTAAATCTTTTTTGCCAGATAAAATACATTTCATTAGAAAGCGTGACACAAACCTAAAGGACATGTTTGAGCAAGGTGGGCATAATCAGTGCTTTGTTAACAGCAATAACACATTTAGAAAGAAGGGTTCTTATAAATGTGGAGCATGCAATCAATGCCCATTTATGCTGAATGATGACCACATTTTCATTCCATCTAGAAAACGCATGTTGAGAGCACATGAACATTATAATTGTAACTCATTTGGAGTGGTATATTTGGGTATATGCTTAAGGTGTTCTGCATTCTATGTGGGAAAAACGACTAGGACTCTCAAGAAAAGGATATACGAACACATATATGATATCGAAAAGAAAAAAGAGAGTAACGCATTCTTTAAGCACTCTTTGAAGTGTAGTAATATGGGCATTAAGTTTTTCATTCTTGAGCGGGTCATTTATGACCCTAGAGGGGGAGACTGGGAGAACCTTTTGGAAAACCGAGAGCTTATGTGGCAACTAGCTTTAGATGCCACTAGATTCCCTGGGTTGAATGACATTGTCAGTCTCAAGAGTGTGCTCAAAATCAGAAGTAACAAATTATAATATATCGGGTACCCATTCTATTATGCACTGTTGTCATTTTATGGCCTGAATTTGAAGTAGTATACCTTTTGAGACTAGATTAATTTACAGACAATTGGTTAGGGGTTGTGGTGATCCAATACACATACGCCTTTGGTATAGTCACTACATGGCTACTTTTTTAACTCTTATTAGTTATTTACACAATTTTCATTTAGTAGTTTGCCTGATAACTGATAATAAATGGCTAGTTTTAGCCCACTCGATGTTTGTACAGTAATTATTCTTAGGCATTCATGTAAGGGATTAAGTTCATGTGTATATTTTTAACATATTAGGTTATTATTTGTAAAGTCAATTGACATATAGCAGTGTATCGTCCATTTTAACCTGACTATTTTTAAATTATTGTGTAGCTTTAATTGTAAAATAATTATTTGAT
This sequence comes from Protopterus annectens, assembly GCF_019279795.1. Lineage (NCBI taxonomy): Eukaryota > Metazoa > Chordata > Ceratodontiformes > Protopteridae > Protopterus > Protopterus annectens. The sequence continues at coordinate 1,029,321,053 of NC_056743.1, forward strand.
TGATTAATCTGTTTATTCTTAGTCTAAATGATTAATTGGTTGGCCTATCTTGTGGTATAAATAAAGGGGATGGCCACACAGTATACTACAACTTGATAAAGCCTGGGATGCGCCAGGCGAAAGCGCTCGTTTTTTGCAATTTTCTGTGGATTATTAAAAGCAATCTTGGATTTTTATGGACTGATTTTTTGCTTTTGGATACAGAATTTCCTGGTATATTGTACCTTGTTCACATACCAATTATTGGAGGATCACTGGTATACCACTCTTACAGAAGCTGGTTTTCGGAGTGGCAACAGGGTTCAGTGTTCCGGTCCTCTGAGGTCTTCTTTTGGTTGTTCCTTTCAGTCGCATTCTTTCTATGTATTATTAGTGACCTGTTGGGGTGACTGTGTAATGACAGGGTCTATTGAAGTGTGGGTTTTGCCACAGCATTATATTGAGGAGCTACATGTCCCATTGACAATATTACAAGGCCAACATTTTCAAAACATTGTAGAGATTGTTGTCGACAATCCTCAACCATAAATGTGTACAGCCATTTGCAATTACCATGTGACAACATGGACTAATGCACAATATAGGCAACCATCATAATGTCCAGATACCACTCTCCACCCATGGATCATACACTCCTACTCCCTTCCTTTCTTACTTTGTCCCTGTTTTTCTCACTCCCTCTCTGGTGGATTTGGAAAAGTACACCTGCTTTGCTTAGGCAGCAGCTTGAGTTTTGTAAATGATGCTCATGATCAGCTGATGGCATGTGCATGAATTGCAGTCCCTCACTAGCTAATTTCAT
>NC_056743.1:1029326854-1029466854 GCF_019279795.1 Protopterus annectens
GTGTGTGTGTGTGTGTGTGTGTGTGTGTGTGTGTGTGTGTGTGTGTTATACACAAACATGTGGTGTGTACCACCCAGTACACTTACCATTGTCCACTGTAGAAGGGATGCTGACATCAGCCACCATGCACTCACCTGTATACACACCTCAGACCTATCAGGCATGTGGCACATGCAATAACTGTTATACAGACCTATGACTAGTGTTCAGCTGTACCTAGGATATGGCACAGTGAAGGTGTCACCACAGTGCCATACCCCTTGTAGGAAACAACAGCAGACCAACATCCTGCTGACACATAGACACCTACAACACAAACTGAATACATTATGGAGACCACAATCAGTCAGTTTTAATAACAGCTATAATGCATCATGGCTGAACATCTACACATCCTGACATGTAAGCATTAAACTTCCCTGCTGAAAACATGTTACACACATTAAATTGGTACATCTTAGTACAGTCACCCTGTGCATCAGAACCATATTAGCCTGTCCTTGCACAGGGTGTGTTGTGGGTTTGCCAAAGACCTAGGTTGAGCCATTTGGTTGACATCATGTGTGTGTGTTAAGGAGGGTTTCATTATTAATTGGGCTGTGCAGATGTGGTGTGTGTAGGTATGGGGTTGCCCTAGCTGTGTTGGTGATGTGTGCGTGTATGCATGCACACAGTTCTGCCATGTGGCTGCCCTATACAGGGATTTGTTGGACAGCTGCAGACCATATCTGGTAGGTTGTGCAGTTCACCATCTCTGGCCACGGACATGAGAACTGTGCCTGCCAGGGGTTCCACGGGCACTACCAGGTACAAGGTTAGATATGGTAATCTCTCTTGATGATGACATATGTCTGCTGGATCCGGGTCCTTCTTGGGACCAGCCAGGGCCATGTGCACATGGCCTGCTATGTTGTGGTGTGGACAGCACTCCCCCTGCAGTGCTGGTGCTGGTACTGCCAATACAGGAGTGGCTCTGACTTGTTGCATGTCCACGTCGACCTCTACCTATTGGTGTTGCTAAGCTACCTCCATGTGGCTGTCACACTACTCCCACCATATGCTCAAGCACAGACATTGCACGGTTGAGGATTCCCACCATCTCACCTAACCATCTATCCAGGACCTCTGCAAAATAACAGAGGGGAGCTGCAAGGTCACGAATGTTGTCAATAATAGCAGAATGAGTAGCCCTCTGGAGCCTCAGACCCTGTCTCGTATAACGTTCCATATGTGCCTGTGCCTCTATGATGGCCTGAACCATGCATCTGATGACACCAGCTGTGGCACTTCTGCCAGGGGCATGATGACCAGCAGCTCTCCTACACACACCACTGTACATCTGCCTGTGTGGTACCTCGCTGGGCATCCAGCTATGGCTGCTGTGTCCAGCCACACTTTCCATAGTCACCACACTGTCCTGTCCCATGCCACCACCCACCAACTGTCCCTCATCTATGGCCACTTGTGATGGGGTATGTATAGACAATGTGACTGTGTGTGGGGATGGGGTGGATAACAGAGTGATGTCAACTGATGGCACAGCTTCAGCCCCTGACAACCCTGCCTATGCCTCAACATACCTATCATCATTGTCAGAGTCTGTACGGACACTAACATCAGTTTGCCTGCAGGAGGGACCCTGACCCACCTTGCCACCTGTGAGGGGAAAACAAGAAATGCACTTTAAGACCTGCACATCATTGCTTAACTGTACACACACACACACACACACACACACACACACACACACACACACACACACACACACTTACAGGTGAGGTTGCACAAAGATATTACACACAGACCTCTCATTACCCATCTGTCAACATGCATGACATATGGCACTCAACAGCATGCACTGCAGCTATAGTCAATCCCTCTTACCCACATTATACATCTTTGTGATGTATAAGTTGTGTTAGTAGGTGATGCCCCTTCCCCTGGAACACACTGCACCCATGTACACAGTATTGCTGTGCACCTGTTCAGCACCCTGGCATGTACTGTGCACCATACCTCACAGATGTACATGCCATTGCTGAATGCATATATGTGTGTCAGTTATATTTGCTCTGCTGCACAGCCCCTATGTGTTTGTCTGATACATACCTGGGATGATATGAGGGCAGATGTCAATAGTGAATGACTGATGTCTGATTTGCAGATCTCATCATCAGTGGTGCATGCATGAGCAATAAAATACAATTACACTGACAACCTTCAAAGCTTACTGTGGATATCAGGAGTGCACACACCCTTATTGACATTGCACCCTCTTCCCTGATATACCATGGGGCCACAATACTGCATATGTTAACATTACACAAACCTGATATGTGACATTTGACCTGTGCAATCAAATGCAGTATCAAACAAATGTGTTATTTGTGCAGTTGCTGATTGAGATGCATACAATATGTGGGTGCATAAATGTGCACACCCTTAACATGATGGTCTGTTGCATCAGCTGTTAAGTGTACTACAGCAGTTACTATTCCTGGAAGGGGTATATTAGCATGGCCCATCTGCACTTGCCAGTATTTGGTCACTCTGCCCTACAAATGCCCCCCAACTCTGCCAGATTGCAAGGTCAACTCATGTGCACAGCTCTTGGAGGTCACACAGTGCCTTTTCTATTGCTGTGGAGTCAGGGTTATGTCTGCCACAATATATGACCTTGACTGTGTGCAGATACAGCCATTCTTAGCTAGCTTTGGATGTCTGCTTTGGTTCATGTTGTGTTTCAGGATGACACCCCTCCCCATCCTCAGTCTTTTTGCAGATGCTTGACAACTATGAGCCACACATGAGTGTCATTTTGCAGTGTCCCAAATTAAGAACACCATGTGTACCGGCATAGTCCCTGCTAATGATCGGCAAACAAACAGGTGTACACTGGCACCAGCAAGGTACAGATGGGGATGGTGGGCCTGAGGTGGAGTGAGGTGTTGCTTGTGCAGCACACGTATCTTAATAGATACTGTCTGTAGGTTTCAAACTTGGTCTTGGTACACCATTACACATTGCAGCACATGCCTTTGGGGGACTTTTGATGTTATGCATATGCTACCTGTAGAGAGTCTTGGATGATGTTTCTTGTGGAACAACTGTCCCTTCAGATTACCCTTACCCACAGGCCACAATTATGCAGAGTCCAGGTGATTGTCGACACAGGTACTGCACAGCCAGTACTTGCTAGACATTCCTGCAACTCCCTCAGTGTTGCGGCATGTTTCTAGGCAGCCTTGTTGACCATTTTGCAACATGTGTCATTATCTGTTTTGGATGGCCATCTGTTTATTTTCTACATTAATATTGTTCCATACTTCCTCATCACATACATGACTGTCTGCACTGTCTGCCATGGTATATGCAATGGTGAGGTAAGACTACATCTCCCATTCCTGTGTGCTACATGTTGGATATGGGATCCATTCCATGGCTTGTAAGATGTGTGCAAGCCACTGCTGCCTCTGTTGCAGGTGAGTGGGCAAATGTGATGGACATACATCTTGGACAGCAGACAATTTTTTGGTGTGACATTGAGGACCTGTACTTGATGTAAGGTGCATACTCATGAAGAGTGAATGCTGTCCGTACCTCAAAAGCTGCTTCCACAATATGTTATTTGGAGTGTGTGCACACATATGCTTCCAGTGTTTGTTAAGGTATGTATTCCCCATATTTGCTGTCCTAACATAGGATTCCATATTACACACTCATTGTTCATGTTAGGATCACATTACAGGTTGTAAGGGTTGTGGAATGTGGTATTGTGATATGCCATTGTGTAGATCTGTAACAGTTGCCATTGTAATAGTGGTATATACACTGTTGTAGCACTGTATAAGGGTGATGTTTCAGACATGTTCCTACTGTAGGCCATTTGTCCCACCATGGCCATAAATGGCTGGTGTATTGGCAAACCTGAAAAAAACAACACCATACTCACCAGCTACAGGCTGCTGCCCCAGAGGTATACAAGAGGGACCTACATAGTTGTGTGAGAGATGTGATGTCAGTAGCCACACCTGTGGCATTGGTACAGGGTGGAAGCAGCATTTCAGTACAACAGTACAAACCCACAATACTACAGATTATGCACATCTGTTCATTACTACACTGCAGCAACAGACTATATATATTTCATCTCACATATGCATGATGAAACTTTACACACACAGATGGATAAACAACAGTGGTCTACTGATGTGCCCTGTGGCCTTACCTGCACGCTCCTCGTTTATTGTGTGGGTAGCACCCACCTCCACAATGCTATCAGCTGGATCTTGGCTTTGCTGGTGGGCAGGTGCCCCAAGGCTGGTGAGTAGCTCCTCAGCATGTGTCGGGGGGGTTGGATGGCATGAACCACCCCCATGGCTAGCTGTTCCCTCCTAACTGCAACAGCATGCTGAAGGACATGCCGGATGAGGTCAGTGCAGCGATGTCGGACCTGCACATAACTGCATTTATGCAGCCCAACATCATTTACCCTGTGGATGAGCTCATTCCACAGGGCTGTCCTCTCCTGCAGATCATGGGCCATACAGCCAAAGAGGGTGTGGTGGTGCTGCACCAGGTAATTGATAATCACATAATTTTCCTGGGGGGAATAAACTGGAAGCCACTCTCTAGACCTCGTGCCTGAAAGACATAAAGAGGAAAAAAGGTCTGAGGACCTCATACTGCAAGGATATAATAGTTGTTAATTGACATCTCAGTCCCCCCCCCCCCACCATATTTGCAACAATAATCTGAACACACAACTCAACGGGTATGTTTACAGCAAACCTACTGTTGGTGCATATATCGTAGTCTACGACAAATATTGCAATGTGTTTCTAGTCATGTTCCATGTTGAAAGACTATCATTGGTGGCCTGTTACTAGCAATGTCACCTGCATGCCACCGTAAGGGCCACTATAGTTCCATATATGCATGTGTTTTGTTTGCTATGCGACTGCCCCAAATCTGGGGTTTTGTGTTAAGGGGATATCTATGCATGCTGTTAGAAGTAATCCTGGACTGTGTGAACTATTACTACCCTCATATGTTCTATAACTATGACACAATAGCATGTTTGGGAAAGCTGCTCCCAGCAGAACCACCTCTCCAACCTCATCTGGCCATGTTACCAGGCCACAGCACATCTGGGATGCACCCCAGGACCTCATCATCTGCTGGTGGAGAACCACCTCAGGTGATGATGTTCGCCCCCCCCAGGAGCACACACAGACAGGATCCTGTCACCAGAAGTCAGGTCCAGGGTCTGGTGCATAGGGAGCTCTACAGGGACTTGGGGGATCTGCTACACCACCTTGAGGCCCTCGGTACACAATTACAGGGTCCGCATGCTCCTCCTGCTCAACCTCTAGCTCAGCCACCTTCAGGGCCATGAAGGTGCAGTTGTTACTGCTCAATGGTGGGGACCTTGGTCCTACTGTTTCCATTTGAGAGCTCATGGGCTTCCACTTTCTAAACACCGCCCCCCATCCAAGGTGTTTACCCACCACATGTGTCATATACCGCCCCTGTATGCTGTTTTGTCTGTCTTCCAACCCAACCTACCTCCTCAAATATACCTGCTATCCTTCCACAACATATCAATTTCACCTTCACAAACAAGGGCAATGTATTCCCAACATGGATTTCACACGAGACATTACTATCCATTTTGCACCCGCTTACAACTTTATATGTATATATATATATATATATATATATATATATGTGTGTGTGTGTGTGTGTGTGTGTGTGTGTGTGTGTGTGTGTGTGTGTGCGTGCATGTGTCTGTATATCTGTAGACACACATGTACATATATATATATATATATATATAGAGAGAGAGAGAGAGAGAGGGAGAGACTGCATTCAAACATCAGGTCCACACTCTCTAAATCTCCTTCCTCCACAGCTGCACTGTTCTGCCTTGCTACAAAACAGAAGGATGTCACATGCGGACACAGCCTAACATTAGGGACATATATATATATATATATATATATATATATATATATATATATATATATATATAAATATACACACATATATATATATATATATATATGGACAGATTGCAGATAAGCCTATTATAAATCTATGAAGCTTGTGCATGATACATTGCACATTAACATGACTGTCCTGAAGGTGGTGGGGTCTGAAATTTATGTGTCTATCATGATTTTATTACTTCCACATCCAGCTATTTGCCACACTAATATACATGTCTTGAGGTACAGAACACACACTATAATGGCTTACATCTTGTCATTCAGTGCTGATCTGCACAGTTGACAGGTATTGCCCAGATTCTATGTCCATAGCAGTTGTTCAGCAGGACATCATTACAACAAGTCTTGATGGCACATATATGAATCTTTTCACATCATCTATCCCATTATTACAAACCAAGTACTACATTCAGTTATATGCATATATGTTTCACATACCTGTTGTAGTATTGTTCTCTCGTCTATGTGCACTTTATGTGTCCCTTGTTTTCTATAATTTTGTTTTGGTTTGGTTTGTAGTTTTATTTCTCTCTCTCTCTCTCTCTCTCTCTCTCTCTCTCTCTCTCTCTCTCTCTCTCTCCACTACAGTGATTGAGCTGCTTTGAATAGGTTGCAGCATGGATTTTGTATGTGATGCTCATGATCAGGTGATGGCCTCTGTACCAATTAGTGTTCACCACCTGCTAATTGCATGCAACCAACTGTGTAGTACTTCCAATTACCACTGTCATGGCAACCCACTATACTATAAATTACTACATCATCTGGGCATTGTCCTTTTTAACTTTCCTGCATGGAAGAAATCCTTCCTGTGTGTGGGCAGCAGTGTTACAGACAGTAGGTAGCAATACCTCTTACAACAGGACTTGCAGACACAGGCCAACTACATATTTGTATAAGGTTCCAGACCTATGGACAGTGTGAGTATTGTTGTTATATGCATTGAATACTGCTAGTTTTACAGGATTTGTGTGAACATGCTAGTTTTGCATGGAATGCAGTCTGTATAGCTCTCGACTGTGGGCCTATCCATATTATGGCCAGAGGATTGGCTGTTCACCACACAGGTCTTGTCTCTGATATATCAGTGGCATTCTCTCTGTTGAGTGCTGCCAGTACATGTCAACAACCATTTGTGTTTCTGACTTCATATTCCTGAGTAAGGGTATGTTGCAACCAATCCTGTAACACCAGCAACTATCACAGTGTATAACAGCAATATTGCAACAATGGCCCTGTATTCCAGCCTCTGTCCTCCACCTACATACCAGGCTTTGTCCAGATTTCATGCAGTAAGAGGTTGTTAAGTAGTGGCCTTTCATTATGCATGAGGCATGAGGCATCATCACCTCCAGCAAAGGGACATCACCAGCGACATTTCATACCAGTCTGACTGCAGTTAGCCCATTATTCTGCATAGGTTTACCTGGTTAAGTAGCAGCTCAGAAAAGTGCTAACCTCAACAGGTGGTGGTAGAAGCATACCTGTTTTAGTGGCTGGAAGCATTCTTAGCTTTTTGTCTGGACAGTTTACTCCATTTACAGAAGTGCTGGAGTTGGTGGATTCTTTAGTCTGCAGTAGTTTCCTGATCCGTTTGGCTTTTCCTCACATTTGTTGTTGGTTTCGAGTGGAGGTTGGCCGTTGTTTTTTCTATATATATATATATATATATATATATATACACACATACACATACATACATCGACATATATAAATACATCTCCCCTACTGTTGAATGACTGTGCTGAATGATATGTTTGAGAAAACAACAAATTTATTCCCATCTGAAATGGCTTAGTGGTAAATCACTTTGGCTATAGTGTACAGGATCCTGGGTTTGAGACTTGCAAGGGCTGATTATTTTGTTGCTGGGCAGAACAGGGGCTGTTGGGAGACAGAGTAATTAAGGCACTTTAAAGCAGGTGTAAGTGGGTTTGCATGGAGCTAAGCGATGCTTACATTAGCTTAGCTTACACCTGCTTATGGCCACTTAAACCCACTCTAATTTCAAAGAAAAGAAAAAAGTGAGATAGGAAAGTGGCGAAATTGGAGCAAGAAGGGGGACAAACAAGAGAAGAATCAGGTATAGATGTGCAGGGCATGTGTAGGAAAGGACCATCGCTCTGCATCTCTTTGGCAGCAACAGCTGCTTTCAGTGTGGGCAATTTAGAATTTGGGGACTTACAGCCTACAGGGAGGTGTGTGGGAATCATACAATACAGGTGATTGGTAGGGTTAGATTATGTGATGGGTACCTGTCTCTGGGAGAAATGCAGAGCTCTCTCCACCCAAGATTGTGCTAAACAGTCAAGAGGAGAAGGTTAACACCCACACTGCACCTCAAGCAACACATAGCCCTTCTAAACCCGCACCACCAACACCCACATATAGCAATACTAAATCCACATATGCAGAGGCCCTTAACTGTAACCTGCCCAAGCAACAAAGACCTCTGAAGCTGAAATGCAAACAAACACCAATCACAACCAATGTGTCACATAGTTCACAGCACCAGTGTGCCACCCAGCAACAGCCCCTAAGGCAAGACAATGTACCTAACACTTTAGTCATAGGTGACTCTATAGTCCGGCACACTGACGTCCCTCTCACCAGGTTGAATAAGGAGAAAATTACAGTCAGCTGCCTGTTGGGTGCCAGGATCTGCCACATAACGCATGCACTCAAGTCACTCCACAACAAGTACAAATATGACTCTGTCATTGTCCATGTTGGAGTGAATGACTTGAGATGTACCTCCCTGGACTACATGAAAAGAGACATGGAAGAGCTCTCGGATCATGCGGCCCAGGCAGGTATGACCCTAGCCCTGAGTAGCATCCTGCCTTCGCCTAGAATGATACCACAATATAAGGATAAAATGATTGACTTCAACAATTGGCTAAGCTTATGGCGTCATTCAAAGGGGATCCAGTATCTGTCTGCCTGGGATGACATGATTGACAGACCACGATGCTTTGCCAGAGATGGTCTGCACCTGTCGCCCCTGCGATTCAGGTTACTGGCTAAGGCTCTTGCCACCCCTATAGTGCCTTTTCTAGGCAAACTTCAAAGGACAAAACCACCACCGTAACAGGTACAAGCATGCAAAATCTGAAGGTAATGCTACTCAATGCTAGAAGTCTAAACCTCAAAATGCACTCTCTCGAGGCACTCCTAAAATGGAGAACATCGATATCTGTGCAGTAACTGAGACCTGGTTCAAGGCTCCAGAGAGCACCCCTGCAATACCAGGCTACAACTCTTACCACACTTTTCGCCACCAAACCAGGACGAAACACTAAAGGTGGAGGAGTGTCAATATTCACCAAGGATATTCACACCACCAGGCTAGTTGGCCAACACAATGTGTCTGAAATTCTCCAAGTGCAACTAACACTAGGTAAGACTGCAATCCAAATTGTAGCTTGCTACAGATCCCCACCATACCCCAAGATTCTCACTACACCTTTCTAAACATACTGGAAAATATTAAGATAGAACCAAACACTCTAATACTGGGTGATTTTAACTACCCTGCCATTAACTGGGAAAACTACTCATGTCCCAACACCTTTGCGCAATGGTTCTTGGAATTCATAAATTCCAACGCCCTGGATCGACTAATCCATAGTCCCACCAGGGGGCTCCAATATCCTAGACCTGGTCATTACCATCATGGGAAATCAATGCTCCATACCTATGGTCACCCCCTCGTTAGTCAGGTCTGACCATAAGCTAATCACCCTTAACATTCACATCCCACCCCCACCCCCCAGTAAAGAAACCACCATAAAAAACTTCTCCAAAGCCAACTTCATACTACTCAAGTCAGAAGTGACAAACTTCATGACACCCATGCAGACGGGAAATGAAAGTTCAACTGCTGAATCCTACACTAAGGCACTGTACGAGCACATCCACTCTTGCATGAATCGTGCTATCCCAAATAGAACCAAAATGCTCTCATCCAAAAAAAGGAAGCCAATCTGGTGGTCCCCAGCCATAAACAAACTTTACAACAAAAGGAAGAAACTTTTGCAGAAAAGAGGAAAATCCCAGGATGCAAAAACTCCTTACTAGCCTCAGTAAGAAACTGAGATGCCTCATAAAATCCTCCAAAGCTAGTTACGAAAATAAAATTGCCAAAGATTCCAAAGACAACCACAAAGCATTCTATAACTATGTCAAGAATCTAAATGGCAATGCTCAGATCTGCTCTGAGCTAAAACAGAATGGCATTAAATATACTGATCCGAAGGATATTGCCAATATCCTGGCAGATCGATTCAGTGCCAACTTCACCCCCCTCTCATCCCCTAAATGGCCCATCTCAATACCGGAAGATTGCCAAATTCCAGTAATAACGGCCACACAGGTACAGAACGCACTCTCTAAAGCCAAGAATACAGCATCCATGGGACCAGATGACATCCCAGGCTGTGTACTACATGAATTACAATATGAACTGGCACCTCACCTAAGTGTCATGTTTAATCATAGCCTCACCTCAGGTTTCGTGCCCAATGAGTGGCGCAGAGCTACAGTTATCCCAATCCACAAGGGGGGATCCACCTTGGATCCCGGAAACTACCATCCCATCAGTCTGACAAGCCTTATCTGCAAGGCCATGGAGCGTATTATCATGGAACTTATAAACAAAGACATTGGCAACCTTCAAACACTGGGCCCCACCCAGTTTGGGTTTGTGAAGGGCCAGTCTTGTCTCCTGAACCTGATTGACTTCTTTGAATCAGTCTCCAGAGCCATGGACAAGGGTAAGGTGGTCCACCCAGCCTATCTAGACCTTGCCAAGGCCTTTGACACCATCCCCCACTCTGGAATCATAGATAAACTTACTAAGTTGGGCATTAATCCCTATGTCACCCAATGGGTTGCTAAATGGCTTACTGATAGAACCCACACTGTAAAAGTAGCCGACTCCAAATCCAGCTCCAGACAAGTGACAAGTGGAGTACCTCAGGATTCAGTCCTGGGGCGCTCTTGTTTGGCATCTACTTCTCTGAAGTACAGTTCAACACTAAGGGACTCTGGCTAACAAAGTTTGCAGATGACTGCAAACTGGGAGCCATTATTGAATCCCCAAATGATGTGGATACTCTACAAAAGGGCCTTACAGAAACAGATGCTTGGTGCCAGAGCCATGGGCTCAAGCTCAATGCCAAGAAATGTATTGTGATCCCCTTTGGGAAAAAACATGTATCCATGAATTACCATATAGGTGGCAGTACACTAAACACAGAAAGTGTGATAAGAGACTTAGGGACACAGGTGGACAGTGGTCTCACCTTCGATAACCACATCACCACAACAGTCAGGAAATCCTTCTATGTGGCACACCTCATCACAAAGGGCTTTTCATCCAGAAAAAAGGAGGTCGTTGTCCCACTGTACTCATCCCTCATTAGACCCATTATAGAATACAATGCCCCATTTGGTATGTACCTCTCAAGACATCTGCAACAACTGGAAAGGCCTCAGAAATACCTCACTAAAAGAATCACAGGCCTAAAGCAGATGTCCTACGCTGACCGCCTTAAAAAAACTCCAGCTATACTCTGTCGCATATCATCTACTCAGAGGCGATCTCTGCTTAACATACAAGGCCATGTCAAACCCAGAGCTGTTGGACATGCTACACTTAAAGAAATCCCAATCCCTCAGAGCTACACGCTCCAAGGATCTAAACCTTGTCATCACAATAAACAAAACATGCTGGAGGGATAGGTTCCTGACCCAGAGACTCCCCAGACTCTGGAATAGATTGCCCATACATGTCAAACAGAGTTCCTCTTTGGACCTCTTCAAGAGGAACCTTGACGATTGGATGGGAGAAAGGAAATTCACCCCAGGGATCACGTCAGTCGCCCTGCTAGACAGGGGTCCAGGAAAGTAAATAATGTGGGAAGAAATAGCCAGGGAATTTTTATGGCTAGGCTTGTATAGGCCCTAGGGCTGATAACCTAGTACCAACCTATGAACCTATGAACCTATGTAGGAGACGTGATTTTTTTGTGGGACAGATGCCTTTTTTTTTTTTTTTTAAGTTGAGAGTGGGATGTTAAAGAAGGATTATAGGTAAGTGTGGTGAAGGAGGTTTGGTAGGAGAGGCTGCATTTGCAGACAGACAAGACAGACAAGACAGCAGACAAGACAGTGTATGACTCATGGGGGGGTAAACACTTTGACATTGATAGTGGTTGGGAATTCGAGGCTCATGAGCCCCCCTAGATGGTAGTAGTGGCACCAATGTCCCCAGCCGATGGCAGTCACGACTATTCCTTCACAGCCCCGAAGGTGGCTGTGTTGGGGACTGGGCTGGAGGGGCCACCTGCCCCTCTAGCTGTGCCAGCCTGCCCTCCACCTGGCATAGGCAGTCATCCACCTCCATCTGCAGGACACTGCGCACCATGACACAGACCTCATCCTGGATGACAACATCCTCACCACGCCCACTTGCAGGGGGGGTGAGCCCCATCTCCTGCAGTGGTTCCACATGAGGGTGGTGCAGGAGCAGCAGATGAGGGAGGTCTGGGTTGGGTCCCAGACGTGCTTGGACCCAGTGCCTTGGCCAGGTGGGGTGGGAGAGGTAAAGCCACTGGGATCTGCCTTCCCATATATGCTATGGTGTGGAAATTAACAATAAATATTGGTTAGTCATGCACAACCCATTACAACATTAGTCAAAATAGAATGCATGGATATTCCCATTTATCCAACACAATGCAGTGCAATTATAACAGTGCCATAGCAAACAGAACCCATGCATATATGGAATGGCATTCAGGGTTGCAACAGCATGCCAGTTAGTGGTATGTTAGGCAGGCAATAAAATGATTATTCAACAGGGAATATTAGTATGCACACAGTTTAAACAATGATAAACCAAATGGGACAACGGTCCCAACAGTAGAGGTTTGTTTAGGAACATACCCATGTTGGTTTCAGTGTGATGGTTGGATTAGTTGAGTAGTGGGGGAAGGGAACAGATTCAATTGACAACTGCTATCAAGTATATTTGTCAGTACACTACGATTCACTACTTTACATTCTGACCACATGTACACTCTACCTGAGCCATGGGGCTGCTACAGCACGCCAACAACTGTAGATCTCAACAGAGCAATTGTACCCTTATTTTAGTTATACACATCAGACCTGTTTCTTTAATAATTTCTTTACCTGTGGACCCTGTGCAGATGAACTGTGTGCACATTACATTGCTGTTCATACACATATTTCAGATTCACATATTAGTTGCAGGCCTTGGAGTGTGTGTTGTGCCTTTCACATATATCTACTGTGACATTCTCTGTGTGCAGGTTTCTTGGTGACTGGAGAAATTATCCGTGACAGCATGACACTTAAGGGGCTTATCTGGGCCAGACTGCAGAGTGTGGATGTCTAGCTTGCATCTATTTGTAGGACTAGGGCTGATCAACACAGCAATTGTACACCTTTCATAGTTATACACATCATATTAGTATTTCTGTTCAGATTTCTTTACCTGTGTGCACTGTATGGAAAATGTTATCTGTTGCAGTACATTACTTTTTCTATTCAGATTGCAATTTACAACTGCAGAACTAGACTGAGATGTTAGTGGTAGTCCCTGGATTCGAACCGTGGAGTGTATGCAAAATTGAACTGCAGGCCTAGTTGTTATCAGACTGAGCTCCTGTAGAGGTGCTGTGGATTGCTTGTGACATTTCTTTCTAGTACATATTTTTGTGCACAGTACATTTATTATGACATCTTGCATTATTTGTTTCCCATTTTCAGTACAAATTATGCATACACAACCGACATTGTTGTCACTTTTTATGAAACATGTGCACATTAGCTGGATTGCACATTTGACTGTTTTACAACTACATACTGCTATTTAGATTCCTAAGTATACAGTGTAGGTTTTATGTCTGCACCTGTTAGTCTTATACATTTTTCAGTACATTCACAGCTACATACAGCTGAAATTGAAAGGTTAACACAAGACAATGCTGGCAGACAAACAAGTAAACACATTCTAATGGCAATATGTACTGCTGCTTTTTTTCAGTTATTTGACATGCCCATTCTAAAGTATGCAGACAAGCAGTGCTAACTCAGTCCACCTCAGTTAATGCATTCTGCAAGACATACACATTTCTATTTTTCAGGTACACGTGAGATGACACACACCAGTGTTTGGGATCACCTTTATTAGTTTTGACATACATATTTGTGTACAACTAAGAAATCCACAATTTTATTCTTGCATGATCTGCACAGGGGAATGCTTTTCATTCCTAACTTTTACAGTAGCCCTGACATGGCACTTTCTTGGCAGGTTCACTCAGATATACTCATACATATTCTAATATTCCTCTCCTGCATATTGTACCTTGTTTGCTACTGACATCTGTAATACACAGTAGCTGGGAATACTCCATTGTAATGCTGGCAGCCTGATACAGGCATTTATTCCTGACTTTTACAGCACAATTATATATACAGGCAGTACTACCATTACTATAATTTTGATTTCTTACTGCTAATAGTAGGGGGTATTCTGTACTCACCATACTGCCGATGCAGCTGGGCCAGTTGCCGGACATGAGCCTTAACATTCTGGGACCTCTCCATAGCAGCTGTATGGGGAGACATCACACATTAATCACACCTGCACAGTCACAAGTTGAACTTTTTCCATACTTAGAGATACATAAGACTACATACTTACAGACAGGTGGGACATCCTGCTCTCGGGCTTCTAGGATCCAATGGTCCAAGAGTGGACCCCTTCTCTACTTCAGGTCATTATGGTGGTGACGTACCTGCTCACCAGACCGGGGTATGCCTGTGGCACTGGTGAGATCATGTGCAAGCTGGTCCCAGGCTTTTGCTTTGTACTATGATCCCTGGTACTGGCCCTGCAGCACCCTGCCAACATGTTTTTTTACTAGGAGCCCAACCATGACCCTGGACTCCTGGATGCCCCAATGTTGTGTTCGGCAGCAAATACCTTCACTGACACCAGACATTGTGGTCCTGCCGTGAGCAATCCCAAATGGTTATGGCTGTATCCCCCCCTGTGCAGCTTAAATATGGCAGTTTTCCCACACTTTGTCTTGATTGGCCAGTTTTAATATGCTGAACTAGGCTTAGCTCCGCGCAAACCCGCATACCAATTCTTAAACCAGGTAAGCACAGCTGAAAGCCAGTAAGCAATGCTTACACTAGCAAAGCATTGCTTAAATTTATCTTTTTCATTAAATTTATAAATGTTTTACATTTATATTTTACAGATTCCCACCCCTACTCTGCTATACATCAGCTATATGAATGATATCTATCATTCAAATTCCTTAAAAGTTTATTAAATAATTTTGCAGAGGGGGGGTTCAAACCAAGCATGTTCTACATGCTAAACCATGACAGTACCACTACACTACAGCAGCTTGATGATGCTTTGTATCACAGTAGCACTTGTCTATTATTTTCAGGATTTCAGCTAGGCTAAGCATAGTGGTGCGCTGCGCAAACAAGCTGCGCACCACTTAAATTTCGGATTTATTTGATGAAAAAAATACATTTTTTTAATTTTTACTGCTTTTCTTGCCCTACTTCTTCCATGCATATAGGGCAAGAGTGCATACATTTGGGCTGTGCACTTGAAGGCTGCTGCCTTCTAGGTGTTTGTGTTTTATTTTGTTTTTTTTTTCAGTGTCCACGGACACTGAAATGCTAGCTACTTACATTTCAGTATCTGCGGACACTTGTTTACTATATAATATTAGAGCCAGGCTCTAATATTATATAACTTGACACTCATCTGTGTCACAAAATGCGATATGGCACCTTCTGAGTGAATGGGGCATGTTACATGTGCAGGCACTGCACATGTAACATACCCCCTTCACTCAGAAGGTGTGTGTGAAGGGGGCATGTTACATGTGCAGGCACTGCTGACACACTCACCCTGCGCTCATTTCTGATTTGTTTCTGTTTAGATTAAATAGCAGCGTGCCTTCATGCATATGCAAGGAGCGCTCCTATTCTAAATGGACATGAATCACTCCATGCAAGAATAGTCTTATTCTTGCATGGAGCTTTGTGAATACTGGGGATTACTCTCTTTAAATACTGTGTACCTCTACAGAAAGAAGTTAGAGCACTAACTGAGAGGATAGACATGTTATGGCAGATAGGGGATGCTGTCATCAAGCAGAGAGAGAATCAGCAGCACCTTTGGTACAGATTATTACTGAAAAATAAAAGAAAGATTTACAATTTTGTAATTTGACTTTG
The DNA here is from genome assembly GCF_019279795.1 of Protopterus annectens. NCBI lineage: Eukaryota > Metazoa > Chordata > Ceratodontiformes > Protopteridae > Protopterus > Protopterus annectens. The sequence goes on from NC_056743.1 coordinate 1,029,343,174, forward strand.
ACTAGTAGCAAATGATGTTGCAAAATAAAACAGAGAGATAGCTTGCATGTCTAAAAGACTCTTTGAATCTTCTGTTCAAGTGAAAGCAATGAAATTGGTATGTAAACCCAAAGGTGTTAAAATCAACTAGTATCACAAACTTAAATAGTAAAAAAAAAAACAAATGATCAGATATTCAAACTCGAAAGAAAAATTCCATTTCAACACTGTTTGCTAGCAGAGTGAAATGAAAAACTGCCAGAATCTTGCATAGCTCTCAACCTCTTAGCACAAAAAAATCTGATCAAAACCAAAAATAATGGGGGACAAAGCATTAAAAATATGGAAAATTTTTAAATAATGCTCTTATAAACTTGGAAAATTGCTAAAAGGATCTTGTGTTAGCATGAATTTTCTGAAGGATATAAATTCTGAAACTCGAATACCATTATTTACTGAATTCAATCTCAGTAATTTGCCACAAAAGTCCAGACATTCTGTGAAAATCTGTATAGTTGCGAGATATGGACCATGGCCTAAAACTAAATGCAAAAATGCATTATCATACCCTTTGGAAAGTCAAATATCCCTGAAATTACATCAATAGCACACCCCTAAGAGTATACACAGAGGTGAGTGATCTAGGTGCACAGATAGCCTGAACTTTGACCACCATATGTCCACAGTGGTGAAGAGGACCTTTTATGTGGTACAACTTATAAGTAAAGGTATAGCATCCAGAGCCAAGGAAATTATAGTCCCACTGTATTCGGCCCTCATTAGACTAATCATCAAGTGTAGTGCAACATTTGCTATGTACTTGACTAAGCACTTACAGCAGCTAGTGCAACCTCAGTGGTTCCTCACAAAGAAAATACATATTTAAAAATATGTCCTGTTTGGATAGACTAATAGCCCTAACCCTTTACATTGTCTCCTTCCGACTACTAAAATGTGACCTATGCCTAACCTAAAAGGCGCTTACAAATCTAGCCCTGATCGAGCTACTAGATACCCACAAGTCAAACAGCATGAAGGTCATCCAATCTAGGGAATTAAACTTAGTCAGTGACTTAAACAAAACATGCTGGAGAGACAGATATATGTGTCAGAGACTGACTTTTCTTTAGAAAAGGCTCTCTATTCATGTTAAGCTGAGCCCTTCCCTGACTCTTTTATAGGTTCATAGGTTTATAGGTAGGTACTAGGCTATCGGCCCAAGGGCCTAAGTAAGCCTAGCCAACAAGGTTCCCTGGCTTACGCCACCCAAGAAAGTTAATTTCCTGTGCCTCTATGGAGCAGAGCCACAGAAGTGATCCCTGGGGTGTATTTCCTATTTCCCATCCACTTATCAAGATTTTTTTTGAAGAGTGCTAATGAGGAACTTTGCTTGACATAGATGGGCAGCTTGTTCCAGAGTATAGGAAGTCTCTTGGACAGAAATCTAGCCCTCCAGCATGTCCTGTTTATTGTGGTGACAAGGTTTAGGTCCCTAGAGGGTGTAGCTCAGAGGGATTGGGATTTCTTTAGGTGTAGCATGTCCAACAGCTCTGGGTTTAACATAGCTTTATATGTTAGGCAGCAATCTCCTCAGAGTAGGTGATATGCTACAGAGTAAAGCTGGAGTTATTTGAGATGGTCAGTCTAGGCCATCTGTTTGAGGCCAGTAACCCTCTTTGTGAGGTACTTCTGTGGCCTTTCAAGCTGCTGCAGATGTCTTGTGAGGTACATTCCAAAAGGGGCGTTGTACTCTATAATGGGTCTAATGAGTGCTGAGTAGTGGGGAACAATGACCTCTTTTTTCCTGGATGAGAACCCTTTTGTGATGAGGTGTGCCACATAGAAGGATTTCCTGACTACTGTGGCGATGTGATTATTAAAGGAGAGACTAATGTCCACCTGGGTCCCAAGGTGTCTTATCACACATTCGGCGTTAAGTAGACTGCCGTTTATGTGGTAGTTCATGGGTACAGAGTTTTTACCAAAGAGGATGACAATGCACTTTTTGGCATTGAGCTTGAAGCCATGCCTCTGACACCAGGCATCTGCCTCAGTGAGGCCCTTCTGTAGGATGTCCACATCATTTGGGGACTTGACAATGGCTCCTAGTTTGCAGTCATCTGCGAACTTCATTAGCCAGAGGCCTTCTGTGTTAGCCTGTACTTCAGAGAAGTAGATACCACACAGGAGAGGTTCTAGAACTGAACCCTGTGGTACTCCACTTGTCACTTGAATGCAGTTTGGATCAATGGATGGGTAATCACAAATTCATACCTGGGGTAGTGCCTATGTCCCTTATAAACAGGGTAGTCTATAAGATACTCATGGCTTAGATACAAACCCATGCCATCCTTGTCACTAGGGGCCATATATTGGGTAAAATTGGGTTATATTGGCTGAGCTTGTAAGGGTTCTTAAGCTATCAGCCTGGCAATCTCCAGTGAACCAATGAAAGTCATGCAGTTTAAACATCAAATAGGCAAAGAACCAGAAGCTACACAAACTGTTCTGTCATATAATTTATACCATTACAGAACCAGAACTAAACCCAGCATGCTGCATCCATTATCAACAGTCTTGAGCAATTTTGAAAAAAAATGATGAATCCATGAAACCAGTCAGTGCAATAAAGGAGTGTGTGCTGTGACTTTTTCTAGACAGAGCATATTACCTAGATGCATTACTGCAGGCATACAAGTTGGGAAAAGACATATTGCACACAAGTTAGTCTGTAGGTCAGCTGAGATAGAACTACCTGCCTGACCTATAGTGTTTATGTCTGCAAGTCTGAGCTGTGAACAATTATTACAAGTCTATTTTGTGACACTTTTACATCCCTCCACAAGCAGTGGTGGTACTGCGGTAGCGTTGTCCCCTCACAGTAAGACGTTGTCCGGTTCAATTCTAAGCTAGATCGTCTTCTGCGTGGAGACATGCGTGAATGGACGTACCTTCGTTGAAGGTTGTGCGTCAGGGTTGGCAACTCGGCACGTAAAAATCTACTGCCAATCATTAGCGGACCGGAGTTCTGCTGTGGCGACCCCTAACTGGGAAAAGCCGAAAGACACAACAACACAAGCAATATCTATGCAAAAGTCACTTGTCTATGTTTCATTGTTACATTTTGGTTTAATAATTTTAAGATCAGGAGGTGCTAAGTAGACACCATATGGTCGTCATAATGACAGGTTTATTGTTCATACTTTTCTGTATGATATCTGTAGGGTAAACACACTGGGCAATTTACTTCTCATAATAAATCCTCTCTATGTTGATTAGAATTTCTTCTTAATTTGTGGAACACTTCTACAGATATTTCCCGTGTGGCCCTTGCACTTATTGCAATCATGTCTGTAAGTTTTAACTTCCCCATCATCTCCAGAATCTATGATATTCAGGACCTCATTATATATAATACTGATTAAGAGATTTATCCAGCAGGCTGTTTGTGGGTCTATATCAGTTTGTCAAATGGCAGATCATTGAACCGCCATTCGTCAAACTCCTAATTATCGAAGCCACTAATCGCCAAATGGAGTTTTCAGCAAAGTTTTTCCTAGGGTAAATCAACGGTTGGCCACCATCTGGAATTTGCCTTTTTACTCATTGTAGTGTGATCTCGGAATTGATATATTTAGTTAGGGGAAGTGTGGGGGGGAACAGCCCCCCACACTTGTGGGTGATGGGGGTTGAAGTTCCCCACCTGGATAATTTTTAAATTTTATTATTTTCTTTATGGTACCTATGGTGGCTTATCATTGGTTTACCCTAGGATAAGTTTCTCTGAAAATTCTGTTTGGCAATTAGCAGTTTTAATAATTAGGGTTCCACAAATGGCAGTCTGATGATCTGCCATTTGACAAAGCGATATAGACCTGGCTGTTTTTATGTCACCTTCTATGCAGGCCAAAAATCTTGTACATATAAGCACTTATTGCAGCATTTTAATGATATACATTGGAAGCATTGTTTTAAAACCTGTTTATTGAGATCATTTTAAAATGTGCAAAACATTGCCAGTGGAAAAAATTGAAAATTTTGATTTTAAAGTTGTCTTCATAAACTTCCTTAAATACAAGTCAATAAACCATCAAGAACAAAACATGAAATTAGCCTAGTATTAAACATTCTGATAATCAAAGTAATAATTAAGTGAAACAATGTATTATCTGACAAAATATTTAATTAGGATATACTTTACTTATAGATTCATAGGTATATACTAGGCTAATGACAAGTAGGGACCTTAAAAGCCTAGCAATCCAAATGTGACCCACAAATTTGATTTATCTAGGGGGTGATTTTCTGACTGCCTCTGTCCATCTGAGACATAGGAGACAGACCAGGAGTGAATTTCCAATTACCCATCCACTGGACCAAGTTGCACTTAAATTGGGATAGGGATGAACTCTGCTTCTAATGGATGGTGAGCCTATTCCAGCAAATTGGAATTCCCTGAGAAATATATCTGTTTCTCAAACATGTCCAATTTATGTTGCAATCAGAATTATTAGTTCTGATGCTGTTTCTTTTTGCAGATAACAAAAGATTCATCTAAACAGATGCCTTGTATGCTAGGCAAAGATCACCTCTCAGAAGTCTGCATGTTACTGAATAAAGAGACAGGATTTTGAGGCAATCGGCATTGTGCATTGTGTTTACTCCCTGTATTCTTTTTGTAAGGAATCTTTTGTGGACGTTCTAGTTGCTGCATGTGTCTGGTCAGTTACATACAGAAGGAAGCATTATACTCTATGACTGGCCTGATGAGAGCCAAGTACAGTGGAATGATGACTTCTCTGGACCTAGATGCCATGCCATTGCTTATAATTTGAGCAGCATAGAAGGATTTTCTTACTACCTTGGACACATATTGGTTGAAGGCTAGGTTACTATCTGCATGGGTTCCCAGATCCCTGACTAATGAATCACTTTTAAGGATGCTACATTCCTTGGTATTAAGTTTTAAGCCATGGCTTTGATACCATGCCTTTGTCTGTATTAGTCCTTCATGAAGGGTGTTCTCATCTTGGGGGTATTCAGTGACTGCTCTCAGTTTGCAGTCATCTGCAAACCTGGTAGCCAGAGGCCTTTCACATTGGCTTGACATCCAAGAAGTAGATGTCAAAGAGGACTGGGCCTAGCATAGAGCCCTGGGGGACTTCACTGGTGACTGACCTCTTTCTGGAGGTGACCTCACCAATTCTATCCTCCTGGTCCTATCAGTGAGCTGGTTAGCTATCCAGCATGTTATAAAAGGGTTTATATCTAGTTCGTTCTGCAAGTCCTTTGATAATGCTTGAGTGGGGTAGTGTATCAAAAGCCTTAGCCAGAGCTAGATAGGCAGTATACACAGCTTTTCCCTCATCTGTTGTTTTAGTGACCTTCTCAACGAAGTCCACCAGATTCTTTAAGCAAAACCTTCCTGCTTTCTGATGCAATATCTGTTTCCTGCCCAGTGTGAGTTCTATCTTTTAGCTAGTTTGCTGTCCACCTTAACACACATGAACCTATTTTTTAAGCTGCTAAGCTTACTTACAATGCTACCATGATGTATAATATTGAATGTGTTGGTCATGTCAAGATACACTATGTGAACAGCATTGCCCACTTGTCAGCTGTCTGTATAACCTTCTCAAAGAAGTTAAGCAAATTAATTAAGCAGGAGTTTCCCTTGACAAAACAAAAAAAAAACTGCTGAGTTTAGAGCCTAGTAAGATTTTTCAGTTCATAACTTATGAGGTCAGTTGCAAATCATTTAATAGCTTTACAGATGAGGCTTATCAGTCTGACAGGTGTATAATTCCTGTGACCAGTTGTCGGGTTACCTTTTAAAGAGAGGCAGTAACACAGAGGTGCACTAAACTTTGAGGACAAAGCCAGTAGTTAAACTTAGGTTAAGCAATTGAAGTAATGGCTCTGCCAGGGCATGCTTAACACCATGCATTAAATAACCAGGTGCATTCAGTGCTCATTTAACATGCTCAAGTACTGATAATGTCAGAGGATTAAGTTCACAAATAAGATGGGATTATTATCTGATTTTTAACATTTGTATTGACAAAAAAAAAAAAACAACAGCATACTCAAAAGTAAAGAACTGAACAGGACGTGATATTTATAATACTATACTGCTATTCACTGCTTTATATACAAAAGGATTAATATAAAAGAGCATTGATTTGAGGTTTATTAAACATGTGGAAATCAATCTTTTGTTAGCATCTGTACCACCCCAGCCCATTACTAAATGTCTTGTTCAAGCACATCTCATCATTTCATTCATACTGGACTTGATATAATGGCATTCTGAGCAGTCTTTATGTTTAGTGCACTTTCTATATGTCATGCATGGCCCACTTCTGGTATCCTCAGTTCACCAAGCCCATGAAGTTAGTCAAATCAATCTGCACCAGCTACTCTGATGTTTCATCTTAAATCAACATTGCTATGTAGTTAACAAGTGAAATAATACTTATAATCTGCTGATATCCAAGTTATTTGATTTGTATAGTTGAGTTGTTATATTACATTTTTAACTTTATAAAGTTTCAATGAAAGTGTGTTAAAATATATATTGTCATACCCCATGAAAACAGTAGTTTTTGTCTTAGAGAACAAATTCACTGCATACTCATTTATAATAAGGGGTGTTTATGGAATTCAGGGTTCTGTGGAATTTGGATAAAAGTCTATGGGGTAAATAGTGTAAATAGAAAAATATGGAAAATAACATTTTTTAAAAATGGATGAAAGGGTAACAGAGAATAAGAAGCTATGTATGGGAGTTATAAAAAGGTTATACAAAAAGGAGAGAAATAATGAATAATTAGTGACCTGTTACTATATGTAACAATGATTACAAAACAATGATGACAGTATATCACAAAAGGTTTTAGGCAGTTATTAAAGAAATAGTACAAGATAGAGTATATGTTCTGAAAGGAAGACTCATTAAAGAAATGTTAATATTGATAAAAGACGTAGTGGTTGGTATTAGAATGGGAAGTGAAGAAAGAAGAATAGTAGCATGTGATATCAAGAAGATATATGATAACAATAGTCATTTATAGTCAGTTATCGGACATGTCAGAGCAGTATAGTATCAAAGAACATGACAAGCGGTATGTAAGGGGCCTTGGATAAAATTATAGTTAATGTATGGATATAAAGTAAAGTTCAAGTTAGGAAGGACCTCAAAGAGGAATGGTTACTGACTATAGTATTAGAGAACACAAAATAACGCACACCAAGGTAACTTATCAGTGAATTCAAAACACCTGCTACAAGGCAAACCCAGAAGTCCAATCAAAGTACAGCAAGAAATAGCCAAAGGGATGAATAAATACATTCCATTACATTTCATTCCAATATAATATCACCATTGAATTTCCTCAGAATACAATACTATACAGCAAGCCTGTGTTTTAAATTACCCACCCAGAGGAATAAACCAACATGAAATCTTTAGGGCTTTAGTCTAAAATGTCACTTCCTCAATAATAAACAATGTTCAGCTAATAAAATCTGTGAGTTTAAAAACATTTAAAAATGACACCAATTGACTGGTTTTTTTTATACTGTTGTATTCTGAGGAAATTCTGTGGTAGCATTATATTGGAACAAAAATGCTCAACAAACATATTTATTCGACCCTTTGGCTATTTCTTGCTGCACTTTGATTGGACTTCTGTATTTGCCTTGCACCAGGTTTTTTGAATTCACTGAATTAATTGACTGCAGTATTATTCTATTTTTTTTATTAATGCTGCAGGAAGGAAAGCAATTGAGGTTGGAAAGAAAGCAGGAATTATATATTATGGTTTGATTTGTCCACCAATATGTGGATGATTAGCTGACTATGGTAAAAATAAGGAGTAGATAAAAGTCATAATGTAGCTGTCAGTAAAACTATTAAAGGTAGTAGGGTTAGACTTAAGTAAAGAAAAAAAAAACAAAATACATGGTGACGTATGAATAGATGGTATATAGTTTACAAGGAACAGAAATATTAGGTATAAAATATAGAAGGAAATAGTTTTGAAGTAAATTGAAGTTATTTGTAGGTAAAATAAAAGAAATGCTTCCTGGAGAGTAAATGAATATATGTTTAAGAATAAAATATATACCTTATCCATTTGGTAATTCAAGATACCTGTTTTTTTTATTCTCATCTTGTTAAAAAACTAATTCTTAGAAATCTTTTGTACATAATGTGGAAGTCTAGATTAAAAACATGTAAGAAGGGGTTTTCTGTATAATGAATACAAACAAGGTAGTTTAGAATTAATAAACCTTATAATATTCTTGGTCTCTTTACATTTACATTGGGTTTTAAACATAATGGTACATGAAAAAGAAAGCGTGATTATATGTACTGAATACAAGGTATGACATCATACTGAACGCAACAGAAAAAAAGGGAAAGGAAAGGAAAGCAGTACATTATTACAGGAAATTAACAGAATAAAAAGTAATAAAGGTGAGGTACAAGAAATAAGAAAATAATGGAATAATATGAAAATAAAAGATGTTATTGTATATATAATGAATACATTGTATTATACATACCCACGAGCTGAATTCTGTGATATAACAAACAAGGCAATAGAGGGAAGAAAGAGGAAAGAGCTGACTTTAAATAAATTACCAGCGAAAGAACTAATGAAATCCAAACACTATGATGAAAGAAATGCAATAGCTGTCAAGAAGACGAGGAAACAATGATGGTTATTTTAGAATGTTCTAAGATAAATAAGGTTTGTAGAAAATTGAAAATATATGAAGTAATGAAAATATTGAAGCATTAACAATGAAAATAACTGCACATATCCTAAAAGGAAATTATTTGTCTGTCATTTTTTTTTTTTTTTTGTGGAAAGCAAGATGCAGTGAGCTGTTATATGATAAGAAATAGGATGTTAATGACATGGTCAAAGAAATAAGGTTTTGGCTGTTAAAGAAACAGTGGAAGATAAAAAAAATATTCAAGATCATTAGTAAGGATGTATAAAACAGTTTGTGCAGATATGGTAAATGATGTATAATTATATAACTATATAAATACATTTTTTTGTTTTATGAAGACTGTCATACTTTTTTGAAAAATAACGTGATAGTTTACATAGGATTGAGATGCCCCTAACTTAGATGGATGCAAAAGATCTTCCAGAGAGGCACTTTTAATAATCTAGAAAGAGCAATGCCTGGTTAAACTTAAAGAAGACTTTTATATTACCAACGGGGTTCCTTAGTCTCTCTTTCCCCCTCTCTATCTTTTTAAAAAAATGAAAATCATTTTAATCCACAGACAAATGTTTTATTCTTTCTAAAGGTCAATAGTATTCATTGTTTTTACCAACCAAATTGGCTCTAGGTGATTTCATCATATTGACTAATGTTACAAAAAAAGGACATGGGTATTTGTCAGTGATAAGTAGCCCACCCTACTCTAGCCTACATCAAGGAACCATGTGAATGGATGGAGGGATCTATGTACCCCTGTTGGCTAGTCTGTGCCTGCCATAAAGGCCTGCAGCCCTGGGTTAATAAGCTACTGGCTGGATGACTTGTGTCCAGTTGCCCAGATTGGGTTACCTGGGAAGATGAGTGAAAGCTGGATGTAAAATCAATCAACCTGACAAGCATAAACTAAGGATTGCTACACTCAGTATAGGTTCACTGACTATATGCAGCTTGGAGGTAGATGACATGAATGTAAGGATGAGAACGGACATCCTCTGTATCTAGGAGATCAGATGGAAGGGCAGCGCAGCAACTCCACATAGCTGAGGATTCAGCCTCTACAACTTAGGGGATGGGAAGACAGACTGGAAATGGTGTGGGAATTGTGGTGAGGAAGAAGGTTCAAAAGATAGTGAGGGATATCATCAAAATTAGTAACAGACACATGGCAAACAGACTTCAGTGTAATGATATGGCAGTATTCATAATCTCAACCTATGCCCCACATCAGGGTTGTGATAGTGAATAAAAAAGTGCATTCAGGTAGTAATTTCTGGACCTACTAGATAAAGCAGGACAACATGAGTTGGAGTTGATAATGGGATCCTGAATGCATATGTCTGGACAAACAGAAGAGGATACGAGGACAGCATGTGTCCACATGGATGGGACAACAGGAATAACAAAGGGCAGGCCATTCTAAATTTCTGTCTGACAAATGGCTTAATGGTGGCCACCACAATCAGCCAGGGGAACAGACACATGATCATATACAAAAGTGGCCAACATGCAGCTCAAGCAAACTTTTTCCTAGTAAAGAAAGGGCACTGGGGTAGATTCAGATATTGTAAAGTCATCCAAAGAGAATACTCAGCCAATTGCATAAACCACTGGTTGCATAATCATTTGCAAACAGTGTTCAGAAAAGACTCTAAGGTCAGCAGGTCCTAGGCTGAAGACACACAAGCTGACTGGTGAGACAGTGCAGGAATTCAAAGAAATATTTAGAGCTCTAGCACCTCAGAGAGAAGAGGAAATTGGTGAAGTTGATTAACTTATTCTCCCCAATGGAGCTCTGGATGTTTATAACTTGCAAAGGGTGGACACTACACTTTTTGACAGAATAAAATTATGTCTTCACATTGAAGACAAATATACATATCTCTGAAACCATAGGCTCTACTAAAGAAGTGTAAATCCCAAACTCGTCATCACAAACTTTGTTTATAGTGGTAGTGTTCTTTAGGTTCTAAGTCATAAACTGCATTTTAGAAGTCACAGTAAACAGAGTAACTATTAAAGTTTGTAATATTTTGTAAACAACTTGCAATACCTCAGGAACCACTCACATTGCACATATACTGTCACTCAGCAACATTTTGTTTAACCAGCTGAGAGCTTTCATATGAGGCTTAGCAGTTTTGTCTGTGCTACTTGGTGGCAAGATATTTACAATAACATGGCATTTATGATAATGCAAATAAATATTATGTGCGCAATTAATTTATCTTTGCCTGAACTAATAAGAGATAAAAATAAGAAACCAATGAACTTACTAGCCATAATAAAATAAAATTATATAACAGAACTGATCAAAAAACAATACCAAAAACATTGGGATAGTAGGAAGTGCTTTTGTTTCAAACAGAACTTCATAAGACAAAACTTGTTTATATAACTTCAGCATTTAAGTACACAATATTTAATCACATAATTAACATAAATTCATTTACATATAAAATCAGTGTCCTAACCCTCTCCTTCTTAACACAATCTTAAAATTTTCTTTGTCATTAAGTCCTGGGAAGCTGCAGTCATCTAATCTGATCTGCCAGCAGCATTCCTTCCAATCTAGTTCATCTTCCACTTCAGACCTATATTTATAGTTTTTAACCTGATCTATTATAATAAATATAAAATCATTTTTATTAATATTAGTCCATATTTCATCTGAATCATCTTGCAATACATATTTAGCCAAAGCATTGCCTATTGGGCGGCACAGTGGTGCAGCGGTTAATGTTGTCGCCTCACAGCAAGAAGTTCTCTGGTTCAATTCTCAGCTGGGGTGCCTTCTGTGTGGAGTTTGCATGTTCTCCCTGTGTTCGCGTGGGTTTCCTCCGGGTACTCTGGTTTCCTCCCACATTCCAAAGACATGCATCTGGAGCATTTCTCCCCGGGCCTCCGCTGAAAACAGGCTCTGTGGAACCTAGTCAAACATTCCCGGTCAACAAATGATAAATAAATAAAATAAATAAATAAAAATAAAAAATGTCCAACTTTTCAACAGCATGCAAATGTTCATAAATTCTAGCACTAAGTTATCCTGTGGTTCTCCCTATTTAAAATACATGCTGTATTAAACATAATACAGTACATACTACAAATCTAGACTTGTATGTGTATTTATTATCTAGATCAATAACACAATTTCTACTTTTAACATAAACTTGGGTTCCCTCAGTGACAAACCTACAATAATTGCAGGAATGACATTTACATATTCCCACATAAGAACCCCTTGTATAAAGACTAGGGTTCCTAGTAAAAATACACTTTTTGGTAACAAACATTGAAACTTTTCCAATCACCCTCTTTGGCTCTGGAAAACACATAAGAAATCTTCAATTATTCCAAACAAGTTCTCTGATCCTTCTCTTATCTATAGAATTAGTCAAAAGACAGGCCACTGGAAAATTTTTATTATTAGGTCTCTTACCCTTATTGGAAAAATCACCCCCAAGTCCACTAACAGGTTGTACTCTACTTCTCTTTTCTTACTTACTTCATTGTACATTTTTTCCATTAAAGCTCCGGGATCCCCCCCCCCCTCAAATTTCTGCTTCACCAGTCCAGATTCATTATAACAGCAAGAGGTTCTCCAGTTCACTTCTCAGCTGGAGCACCTTCTGTGTGGAGCCTGCATGTCCTCTCTTCAGTCAAGTGACCTTTAAAGACATGCAGGTAGGTGTGTGTGTGTGCATGTGCCTTCTGTGAAGGCTGGGCACTGGGCTGGCAACTCAAAACCATAAAAACTCCACTACCAATCGGTCTGCAGACTGGTGATCTACTGTGACAAACCCTAAATGGGAAAAGCCAAAAGACATCCATCCAGTCCACATTCATTATAAAAATACAACTCACAATCATCAGTCAGCTTACTTGCCCTAATAAAATGCAGTTTCACTATATTTCCTTCAACTTTACATGATGCATACTTTGAAAATGTAAATAGACATTGTTTTGAACATCCTTCTTATGAATTTTATCATTTAAAACACCTTCATTTACATTTTTGTAGATTATAACATCCAGAAATTAATGCTACTGGCATCCACTTTAAATGTAAACTTAAATATACTGAGACATTGTTAAGATCAACTATGAAATTATTTTAGACTGTAAGATCACGTTTCCATAAAATAAACACAAAATCTATAAAGCATTTGTGCAAAATTATGAATTTGAATTAGATATTATACATGTGTTCTTTCTTCCAGGCAGTCATGAGTAAATTAGCATAACTGGGAGCCATTGCAGCTCCCATCGCAACACCATTAACTTGTTGAAAAAAATTGTTTGTCAAATTCCAAAAAAATGATAAGAGAAAATAGCATCCAACATCTATGTAAACAGCATGATCTGCTTGACAGAAAACATATTGGAAGAATATAATTCTTTATTTGCAATTTCCAAATGTTCCATGTTAGAAATCACAGTATACAATGATGTTTTATATCTGCTGTCACTAGAAAGATAGTGTCATCAGTTTTACTCGAGGTACACATTTAATAAAATCAAAGGAATCTTTAATAAAAGACTCACTATTAAACACAATTTTTTGCAAATACTTTTCTACAAAATTGTCCATAGCTTCTGTTTTATTCCCTTGACTAGCAAATATCAGTCTAAGAGGTGGCTTTTCTAAATTGTTGTGTATTTCTGGCAAACTAAAGATCTTATTGAGTTTAGACTTCCATATTCTGAGAAAATTTGATAACTAATAGTAATGAGTCTTTCAACCAACCACTTCTCAATATAAGCATTAATTAAACTGTATGTAGCTTTGATTTCTGACCAAACCACCTTTTTGTAAAACTGCTCATCATTTAATAATGAATACATTTCTTTGCAATAAATGGAATTTTCAAATAAAACAACAACATTCCCCTTATCAGCTTTAGTAATGTATGCATCTTTATTATTTCTAGGATCAAATAATGTTTCCTTCTCACTAACACTTAAATTGTAAAATGTGTCCCTAGGTTAGGAACTTGATAAACTTCTCAAATCATTTTCTGTCATTTTCAAAAAAGCTTCTAATTCTGGCATCACGAGAGGATTAAAAACACTAGATTTTTTTGAACAATCATTCCTTTGCATGTTATTATTGAATAAAACCTTATGACTGAGCTTTCTAACAAACTCTCTTAAATAATTAATAGTATCCACAATACGAGCTGGTACACAGGACTGTCCTTTACAAAACAGTCTCAAATGTTCTTTACTCAAAAAACATTTTGATAAATTCATAGTTTTAAAACTTGGAAAATTTAACTATTTTCTGGAATTCTTATTCCACTGATTCTTCCAATTGTAGTATCTCTTTGGCCAAGGCAATTGTGCTGCAATTTGTGCCCAAGTTCTCTTTCCCATTCCTCCATCTTGAAAAACTTCCAGATCTTGAAAATCCTGGAAAGCTCATTTATAAACTGATTCTTTTGTTCTTGGCACATCATTGATATTACTTAAGTTCTTCTTGTCCTGAATTCTTTTTGACCTATAAGGCCCTTCTTCTTCAGCTCGCACATTGCTTGCCTTATTGCAACTAGATTGCTAGCCACCTGATTCTACATCAGACTCCTTCAGTTGATTGCCCATACCCACTATAAAAACTGACCTACAGTCATAATCATTCTTATATCCTAAGAACTTCTTAAGCTTATGCTTTCTCTGCACCTCATTTTCTGTTGCCACCTTCACATATATATTATCCATCTTCATATCAAAATTAACTGGTGACATAGACGCATTTAAAAGCTTTTATAAGCTGAAACAATGGACATATTCAACACCCTCATTCTATATTCATTTTCTTCCAATAATGGCTACACATACTGCAAACCTGTACTTTCAATTAAAATCCTCCAGTGGTCAGATAGCAATAATGTTGTGTTTGCCATTATATAAGGTTTAACTCATTACCTCTACTGGAGCTTTGGAAGTTTGCAGTACAACTTCAAATGGACAGAGCATAGCATTTTTGAAAGGATCAAATTATGTCCTATTTCAAACAAATGTTTGTATCTCTGGAACCACTTGGGTTTACTAAAGAAGTACAAATTGCAAACTCTTCAGCACAAAATATTTTTATAGTGGTAATTTTCATTAGGCTCTAGGTCTCAAAATGGATTTTATATATCACAGTAAACAATAACTATTAAGTTTGTAATTAAAAAATTTAAATATTTCAGCAACCACTCAAGTTATGTACATATTGTCAGAAGCATTTTGTCCATTCAGCTGAGAGCTTTCATAATAAGATTAAGCAGTTCTGACTTAGTTTCTTGGTTGTTGAGATATTTAAAAAGCATGGCATTTGTGACTATACGAATACATATCATATGAACAATTAATATCTCTTTACCTGTAGTCAACATATGTCAAATGTCAATACAATTGTGTTTGTCATCATGTAAGGTTTCAGATGAAATCTTTTAATAATTTGTATGTACCATGTTTTTTAAATTATTAATGCAGATATGAACAAGTAATATTTGATGTCTATTGGCATCAGTAGGATATAACTGCAGAAACCCCTGGAGGCAACACTTGTCAACAATGAGTTAACATGAAATCTTTTAATACTTTGTATGTATTATGGTTTTGAGAATTATTTGTGTAAATATGAACTAGCAATATTTGATTCCTACAGACAACAGTAGGATGTAACTGCAGAAATACCTGGAGGCATCAGCTCCGTCTGTAATAAGAATGCATCACTTCAAACAGCATGTTTGAAGACTATTAAATTGATATGAATCTGAGGCAAGTATGGAAATGAGATACATAAAGAAAGCTAGTGGTGGAATGCAGAAATCCAGGAAAACAACAAAACAAGGAGTGCAGGAAAAATAGGAGATAGAAAAGATGGACCAGCCTAAAAAGGAATACTGGTTGGCTAACAAAGATGCTAAGAGAGAATTTGCATTAGCAAAGAGCAAAGCATCAGAGGCACTCTACCAGTTTCTGTAAAATGACACAGCAGATGGCACAAAGAAACTCTATCAGGTTGCTAGGCAAAGAGAAAAAGATAAAGAAGATGGCCATCAGACACCCTTCATTAGAGATGCCATCAGCAACCTGTTCACCAGTCCAAAGGACATAAAAGGCAGATGGATGGAATACTTCCAGCAGCTTCTGAATGAAGAAAATCCCACAGAAACTATACTCCCACAGACACAGACTACAATGAAGGAAGAACAAGGGCCCATTCTAGAAGAAGTAAGAAGAGGACTAAGTAAAATGAATTCTAGGAAAACAGCAGACTCAGGTGAGATCACATCAGATAAAAGCAAGATGTTGGGTGAATTAGGCGTGAAATGACTTTAGAGATTGCACTTAGTAACATGGAGACAAAGGTATATCCCAGATGACTGAAGAATAAGCATTCTAGTTCCAGTGTACAAGAACAAAGGGGATATTCACAACTCTAGGCAGTACAGAGGTATCAAACTCCTGTTACAGTGCATAAAAGTTCTGGGGAGAGTGATTGATAAATCAGTATGATAGTAAGATGGGAGATGAGCAGTTCAGATTTAGATCAGCAAGCACCACAACTGAACTCAGTGCTTGCAGTAATACAGGTAGTTGAGAAGAAGCTAGAGATGAGGAACAAATCCAACTGGACATTCATAAACATGAAGAAAATACAGGACAAGGTCCAAAGAAAGTTGATTTGGGCAATACTGCCATGGTTCAAAATCCCAGAGACATTGGTAGAATTAGGGCAGTCTATTTACAGGAAACCAATGGCATAAGCACAAATGGTCTTCAGACCCTCAGTGGAGTTCACAGTGGGAGTGGAGGGTTCAGCTGTTAGCTCACTGCTGTTCATACTTGTGATGGACTTCATTAGGAAACAGGTTGTTGGAGAGGACAGATCAACAAAGCTATTGTATTCCTATGATGTGGTATTAAAGGCAGACTCTGAAGAAAAATGTCAGTAAATGATAAGTGAATGGAATGCAAAACTGAAGACACATGGGATGAAACTAAGTAAAAATAAGACAGTTGTAATGGCAATAAATGGGAAAAATCAGAAGAAACAGAAAACTGAAATAGAAGAGAAAACATCGAAACAGATAAACAGCTTCAAATATCTGGGAGGCGTGGTTGAGGAGAAAGAAAGTCTGAATGAAGAGG
The DNA here is from genome assembly GCF_019279795.1 of Protopterus annectens. Taxonomy (NCBI): domain Eukaryota; kingdom Metazoa; phylum Chordata; order Ceratodontiformes; family Protopteridae; genus Protopterus; species Protopterus annectens. Next base: position 1,029,360,043 of record NC_056743.1, read on the forward strand.
TCAAAGTTAGAATCAGAGAGCCATAAGTCAATTGGGACAGAGTGTCTGGAGTAGTGTGTGACTGAAGAATACCAAGAAAGCTGAAAGGTAAGCTGCACAAAACAGTGGTGTGACTATTACTACTGTGTGGTACAAAAGTAGTACAGTAAAGGCAGAGCAGTTGAGGAAGCTAGAGGTGATGGAGATGAAGTGCCTGAAATGTGTGGTAGGATGAATACTGTGGGACAGGCAATGAAATGAGGACATCAAAGCAGAAGCACTAAGTCTAATTGTAGAGAATGTCAAACAGAACATATTACAGTGGTTCAGGCAGATGTACAGGAAAGTAAAAAACACTCTGGTACAGATGATTTGGAACAGGCAGGAAGAATGTAAAAGGAAACAACAGCATCCAACATAGAAATGGATAGATTGTGTGAGAGAATACCTGATGCAGTCAGGCATGACTGTCTGCAAATGTAAAAGAATAGCATTAAACTGAGGGAGAGATGGTGACAGTTTACGTGACATCCTGACTACGTGTAGGAAATGGGAAAAAGGGAGCTGATGATGATGATGATGATGATGATCAAAAAGAGGCATTATAGGTTCATAGTTTCATAGGTGTGTACTAGTCTAATGGCCCTGGGGTCTTTACAAGCCTAGCCATAGCATTACCCTGCCATAGTGCCTCCCAACCTTAGTTCCCAGTACCTCTGTTGAGTAGAGCCACTGGAGTTATCCCCGTGTTGAATGTTCTGTTTCCAATCCATTCATCAAGATTTCTCTTGAAGAGGGCCAGCAAGGTGCTCTGCTTGACATGTATGGGAAGTCTATTTCATAGCATGGGCAGTCTCTGGGTTATGAACCTGTCCCTCCAGCATGTCCTGTTAATTGTGGTAATGAGGTTGAGGTCTCTGGAGCATGTGGTGCAGAGAGATTGGGATTTCTTTAGATGTAGCATTTCTAACAGAGGTGGGTCAGACATGGCTTTTTAAGTCAAGCAAAGATCGTCCCTAAGCAGGAGATATGAGACAGAGGAAAAGTTGGAGTTTTTTGAGACTGTCCATGTAAGACAAGTGTTTAAGGCCTAGGATCCTCTTTGTGAGGTACTATTGTGACCTCCCCAGTTGTTGCAGGTGTCTAGTGAGGTACATGCCAAATGGGGCATTGTACTCGATGACTGGCCTAATGAGGAAAGAGTAGAGGGAGACCATGACCTCTTTCTTCCTGGATGCAAAACCCTTAGTAATGAGATGTGCCACATAGAAGGACTTTCTGACTACAGTGGCAATGTGGTCATCAAAAGAGCGGTTGCTATCAACCCGTGTTCCCAGATCACTTATAACACCTATGTTCAGTGGACTACCATCAATGTGGTAATTCATGGGAACCGGGTTTTTCTCAAAGGGAAGGATGACACATTTTTTTGGCATTGAGCTTAAGGCCATGGTTCTGACACCAGTTGCTGGTCTCAGTGAGGCCATTCTGTAGGATGTCAGCATCATTTGGGGAGTTAATAATAGCTTCCAACTTGCAATCATCTGTGAACTTTGTCAGCCAGAGTCCCTTCGTGTTGGCATGGACTTCAGAGAAGTAGATACCAAACAAGAGAAAACCCAGGAACGAACCCTGTGGGACTCCACTAGTGACTAATCTGCACTCTGACTTGGAGTCAGCTACTTTCACACTGTGGGTTCTATCTGTGAGCCAGTTTGCAACCGACTTAGTGATATAGGGGTTGATGCCTAGCTTAGTGAGTTTTTCTATGATTCCTGAGTGGGGAATGTTATCAAAAGCCTTGGCCAGATCAAGGTAGGCTGTATGATCCACCTTGCATTCATCCACAGCTCTGGTGACTGACTCAAAGAAGTCAACCAAGTTGATCAGGCATGAACTACCCTTCAAAAAACCATTCTGTGTGGAATCCACAGTTTGGAGATTCCCTATGTCCTTGTTTATTAGATCCATGATGATGCATTCCATACCTCTGCATATCAGACTCATCAGGCTAATGAGGCGATAGTTCCTAGGGTCTGTAGTCACTCCTCCTTTGTGAAGAGGGATGCCTGTAGCAGTGTGCCATTCAATAGGACAAAGCCTGAGAGGAGGCTGTGGTTGAACAGGGCACACAGGTAAGGTGCCAATTCACTCTGTAGTTCATGTAGAACACAGACAGGGATATTGTTATGTCCCATAGAAGCTGTATTCTTGGCCTTGGACAGTGCTGTTTTAACCTGTTTAGCAGTAATACTGGGTGCCTGGCAATCTACTTGTATTGTGGTTGGTCCTTGTGAGGGGGGTGTAAAGTTGGCACTGAATCTGTCAGTCAGTATACTGGCGATATCTGTTGGCTCGGTATAGAAGGTATCATTGTGCAGTATCTCAGAGCAAATCTGGATATTGCCGTGGAAATTCTTTACATAACTATAGAAGGCCTTGTGGTTGTCTTTACTATCTGCTGCAATTCTGTTTTCATAGCTAGCTTTAGAGTATTTGATGAGGGATCTCAGCTTTTTGTTGAGGCTGATAAGGGAGTTTTTCCAGTCTTGGGACTTCACCATATATCGCATCAGAATCCTCCTTCTGTTGTAGAGTTTGTTTATGGCAGGGGACCACCAGATTGGCTTCCATTTTTTGGAGGAAAGCGTCTTTGTTGTATTGGGTATGGCAAGATCCATGCATTTGTGCATGTGTTCGTACAGTGTACTGGTGTATAATTTGGTGGTCATGCAATTATTCTGCATTTGCATGGGTGCCATGAAGTTAGCCACATCTGTTTTTAGGAGCCCAAAGTTAGCTTTGGAGAAGTTTTTCATGGTGGTTACCTTTGCTGGGGGGGGGGGGGGGGTTTCAAGGTGATTACTTTGTGGTCGGATCTAACCAGAGAGGAGCTGACTATTGGTGTATAGCAACAGTCGCCCATGTTAGTAATGACCAAGTCAAAGATGTTGCTACCTCTAGTGGAGGTAAGAACAAGCTGGTCCAGGGCATTGGAATTAATGAACTCCAGGAAACTTTGGGCAAGTGAATTGGTACATGAGTAGTTTTCCCAGTTAATGGAGGTGTAGTTTAAGTTGCCTAGTAAGAGAGTGTTAGATTTGACCCTAATATTCTCCAGGGTTCTTAGAAATGTGGAGTGTGAGTCTTGTGACATGGTTGGGGACCTATAGCAGGCTACGACCTGAATCGCTGTCTTACCCAATGTTAGCTGCACCTAAAGTATCTCTGATGCATTATGTTGGGCTACTAATCTGAAGGTGTACACATCCTTTATGAATATGGGAACACCACCACCTTTGGAGCCTTGGTCCAGGTTCTGGGGCCGAAAGGTGTGGAATGAGTTATAGCCTGGTAGTGCAGGGGTGCTTTCTGCTGCCTTGAACAAGGTCTCTGTTACAGCACAAATGTCTATGTGCTCCATTTTAAGGAGTGCTTCGAGCGAGTGCATTTTGAGATTTAGACTTCTAGCATTGAGCAGCATGACCCTCAGATTGCATTTGTTTGTAGCTGTTACGGTGGTAATTTGGGCTTTGCCTTGGCCAGTATCTGGAAGCCCAGGGGTGACAGATGCAGGCCATCTCTGGCAAAGCACCAAGATCTGTCAAACATGTCATCCCAGGCAGACAGATACTGGATCCCCTTAGAATGACACGAGAAACTTAGCCAATTGTTGAAATCAATCATTTTCTTCTTGTAACGTGGTATCATTCTGGTTGATGATAGGATGCTGCTCAGGGCTAGGGTCATAAAAATTCAGTTGAATAAGAAGATAGCAAGAAATGATCTGGTGCATTTATTGTTATATCAAATCAAGTGCAAATAGAGTTTAAGGGAATTAAACTCATATCCTCCAGACACATAAATTTATACCTTACAGTCTTAACTGTCTATGCTATACAGCTACATAACAATTTTAATTCCATTAAGAAAAAGTGTTTAGTTAGCAATTGTAGTTGTAAGACTGCTAATCATAAATGTTATACAAACTGAAAACTTACACACCTCATATCCTCTCCTTCCAGAGGTTTTCTGTACGTTGCAATCTCAATGTCAAGGGGCAGTTTGACGTTCAACAGCTCCTGGTACTCCCACAGCTGAATAGCCATGTCTTGTTTGGCCTTTTTCAAGGCAGCCTCCAATTCACTGATGTGGTGTTTTGCATCTGCAGCTGCTAACTCACCACACTCCTCTACTTCTCTGATGGCTAATTCAGAGTTTGCATGCTACAGTATAATGAATACATGGAGTGTTATTCATAAATGCTACTATATCACCATTAATGAAAACAAGATATCCACAAAAGAATTCTAGTACTTCTTTCGGCTTTTTCCCGGTTAGGGGTCACCACAGCAGATCACCTGTCCGCTCATGATTGGCAGTGGAGTTTTACGGTGTGAAGTTGCCAGCACCCAACCTTCCATGGAAGGCACACACATGTATGCCCTCATGCCTAGGGCCAGTTTGGAGTATCCAATTCACCTACAGCATGTCTTTGGGATGTGGGAGGAAACCGGAGTACCTGGAGGAAACCCACATGACCACAGGGAGGACATGCAGACTCCACACAGAAGGCACCCCAGAAGTGACATTGCACACAAACATAAGTCATAAAGATTATATTGGCAGTTCACTAACTGCTATATCTTAGTGTTAAAGAAAATAAATTTTGCTCCATATCATCTATAATAGTTTATCAGCTAAATATTAAGAGATGAATATTTTAAATTTAAATGACCCCAAAATAAATTTTGAAGCATCAATACAACAGAACAGTAATTTCCAGTGTTAGTTGCAGAAAATAGTCTTTAGTATTTGCTATGACTTATGTTGCAATAAAAATTAATATTGATACATGTGACTTTTTGAAATTAAAGATCAATGGTTGGTGTTACTGCCTCACAGAGGTGTTTGGCATACAGTCCTGTGTCACGCTTGCATGTTTAATCTGTGTGTATGTGGCCCTGTGTTGAATAGTCGATTTACATTTTTGTTTATGCTAACAACACTAAATTGACAACAACAAAGCATTAAAATGTTTAAGATGCAAAACATCACCAGTACACTGAAGGAGAAGGTATAAAGTGTGAAGAATAAGAGTATCATACATCAGGTAAATAGCCAATCATATGGGGGAAGTTGTCAATGGAAACTACACCCCAGGCACAGTGTGTCCACTCAAAAAAATGAAAATAAGTCCTGCTGCTAAATGAATATGTATACAATGTGAAAAAAATAAACAAGAATTGTAAATACTGGCCCTGCAAATACAAAGTGAATGAGAAATGTAGAGGTCATACAGTAACATGTACAACAACTGCAGAGGAGGAATTGTTAAAATCAGCTGTAGATCATCATGTTAGTGATGCCACTGAGGTAGAAAGGTATGTAGCATGTACCAATGTATGCCAGCACGCTTCTTTGAGTAGGGGCACTCCATGCTTGATAGTGGGCGATGCACTATCACAGACAGTATTAAAATGTAAGATGTCCTTTCCAAGTTGGAGAGCAATGCCACAACAAGTCAGTTGCATTAGTCATAAACAATACATAACCAGTGTAGGTAATGAGATTACATTAGGATACTTGAATGTGGCAGACTTTCCACTGAAATATGGATATTTCCGAGAAAAGCAAATGTCAGATAAGTGTCCAGAACAACTGTAATAGCCCTCTCTACAAATCAAAACCTAAGGGATTTAAGTCAAGGAACTGCTTGGCTTATGGAATGGACATTCCTAAACAAAACAAAAATATTCAGGCAAATGTACAGTATCCATAGATACATAACCTACTGTGATTGTACAACAACTATTCCCTAGTCTTGTACAACAACTATTCCCTAGTCTTTTGCCTAATAATAAGGACTTCCCTTAAGTGCTATAATTACATGTTGTAGTTTCAAGATGAAGTATGTACTTTGTGATTTCAAGCTTGCCATTATTAAAAGCATTCATTTAAACGTCAGCTGTACCATGTCATAGGGGTACGTTTTCCATTTGGCCACAATATATGGCAAAAGCTGCAAAAGTTAGGATTAGCCACATTATATGGTACTTGTGTTGGATGTCAGCTTCAAGTGGAGAAATTCATTGCATTGGGAGGATGACGTCATGGATGCCTTTGATGCCTTGGAAGCCACTTCCCCTGAAGAAGCTGCAGAGCTGCTCTGGTACTTCAGAGGTTACTACATTTTGGGGAAGCCGTGGAAGTTTAAAACTAGAAGCACAGGTCTAGCCAGCTTTCAAGCAATCGTCCCTCATTTTGGAACATATTTGCCGTGAATGACTCGTTGATGCCTCATTCGCAGAACTCAGTTGAGGCATTGTATTGCGCACTGCTGTGTTTACTCAGCAAGTTAATTTCTGATGGCAAATATGTGATAACTGTGTTGGTTAGGGAAGAGAAGAGAGTGGAGGAACAGAGGTTATGGCTATGTACTGGCTGTCCACCAACCCCCAAGAAGTGTAAGTCACAGCAGGTTTACAACAATTGACAGAGGTCAATGAGAAGAAGGAAGAGAATAGCATGCAGGATTACTTAAGGACCTCTGCAATACTCCTAAAGGTGTCTGGCCATCTGAGGTAATATGGGAAAATGGCTACTGGCTATGTTTATGTCTGCAAAGGGCTTTTTGTTTTAGGACATTGTTTGGGTGTCAATGTGGTATTCTTTTTACAGTTGTGCATATGCTTGTTCCCTCATACTGCTTCTCTTGTCATTATGATGTATTTCTTTTTTGTTTATCCTCCGGCTACATGGCTGTGGTAGATTTATGAAGTAAAGATGCAAGGGGGTTCACTTCCGCCAGTCCATATTTTTCAATGTTATGCATCGTCGATATGTGTCTTTGGCGATGGTTTGTTTCTTCCACTTTTTAATGCTTCCGTGTTGTCAGTTCACTGTTGTTAGCACTGACAAAATGGTAAGTCAACTATTCAACATAGATTCAACTGCATGTGCATGTACTCCCCACAAGTATTCTAATTTTGTCTTACATCTTAGAGTCATGATGGTTAACAGACTTCTTTAATGTTACCATGCATGTAGCCTTTTCTCTTTCTCTTGTATGCCATGCTCTAGTCTAGCTGAAAAGCATCCGCACACTTCCACAGTTAAATGTTTAAATACATCAGGAAATGGATCCTGTCTGAAAATTAATAACTCTGAATAGCTAGATAAAGGTAGGCCGAAGGGGCATTTCCTTCTCACTGATTGCCATACAAACAAACACAGTAGGCTTATTTTCAATATTAAGTTCTATAACTTTTCTTGATACTATTTACAGATAATGTTTAAGACCTGAGTAGTCTGATATGGTCTAATGTGCTATCCAGTATAAACTGGAGTAGACATTGCTATGTCTAGTCTGCATTGCGTAAGCAGCTCCATAATGCATATAACAACATATTTATTTAACCCTTACTGTTCTTGTAACCTTGTGCTAATTTAGCTAAGTTTCTACAATATTCTTATTATTGTCTTCCTTGAAAGCATGATATTTATTATACAAGGATGCCAAACACTTTGCATGACAGGTAAACTGAGGGTGGTAATGATTACTCAGTGTACCAACCCCCCTCACATGCGCACACCCACACACATACACAAACACACACACACACACACACACACACACACACACACACACACACACACACACACACACACACACACACACACACACGCACACACACAAGTATATATGTGCACACATATACACACGTAGAGCAGATATATTATTACTGCCACCTTATTAACAGTAGGGTGAAAGCAGTTTTTTTTGTTTTGTTTTGTTCTTTTACAATGTTGCTGTTGTCTTTAGGCTTTTCCCGGCTAGGGGTCACCACAGCAGAACTCCGGTCTGCTAATGATTGGCAGTAGATTTTCACAAACGCCAAGGTGCCAGCTCGATGTTCAACCTTCAGCGAAGGCATGCCCATTTACGCATGTCTTTCGAACGCCCACCCAACTGCAGGGAGGACATGCAGACGCCACACAGAAGGTTTTGTTTTTTACAATATTGACTTAAATTACCTGGAATAATTGGTTGCCTTGCACCATCCTTTGTGGTTTAACTCTTACTAGGTGGGAGTAATTTATAAACCTAGCCGTGTTAGACTAATGGATTTATAAGGTCATCCTTCCCTAAAGACACCTGATTGGCTGCCTTCTTTAATTACTAAGTTTTCAGATCTGTAGCAGAGATTGTTATTTTAGCCTAGTGTCAGTACAATTCCATAAATTCTTAAAATCCTGCAGTTACCATCCATCTTGTGACTTATCAACAATCAAGATGTGACATCATCAATGTTATCACCTGTAGAAGTTATTCTTGGTTTCTGTTAGTCTTAAAATCAATAAAAAACATACCTAATGCAGTGAACTGGAACTGTAGTATCCACTTTGCTTCAAATGACCTTGGTTTTAAGCATGGGAATGGATCATTAGAGATATAGCCTGCTAGCTAAGTGTTAATGTCCCCAAGTGCTCCATTTCCCATTGAAAAGGACTGGAATTGGATAATTAGCAGGATGACCTCAGGCAAAGTTGATGTTTGTGCTAACTATGCAAAGCTGTGATGGCAGCAGACATCCAAATAATGCATTTTAAAGTACTGACACACTCATAATTTCACAAAAAAAGTAGAATAAGAAAAACTACATCTGAATCATGAGAACTAATTGCTAAAAGAGGCCCTCATTAGTTTTCATAGCTGAAATAGATCACCAGGCAGAGCGGTAAGGATGGGGAAATGGTGGTAAAATAAAAGTTTTCTCCTGATTCAGAGTTATCCAAGTTTTATTTTGGGTGTCATCAAGGATAAATTATCAGCATGGGTATAGAAAGGTAATACTTTTACACATACATACATACAAATATTTCAAGCACAGGAAATAATGCCCTTCTACCTTCCAATATACTAAAACAATCATTCCATTAATAAATGTCCAGGTTGGTACTACAAAAAGCAAGAAACAGAGCAGAACAGGATATGAAAAATAATAAAGAATATAATTAAAACTGCATAGGTACAGGTATTAGTATTAAAAAAAAACGTTAAGCTTTGATTTTGATGTAATATTAAAATATGAAATCTAAAATACAAAACGTGTAGAACAACTTCTCTTACAATATTAATTACTTCCAGAAAGACTGTCTAATGCTAAAGGATTCTTTTTGAATTAGAACAGTATTTCAAAAGATTTTTCTATAGTTTCATTTTTCACTTTCATGTAGTATATGTTATCCTTGTGTGTCCTAAGACTCTACTGTGAAGGAGTAATGTGGTTATATTCCTAGGTATATATAGCTATATACAGTTGTGCTAATGAGTTTTCTTGATCAAAGAAATGAATTGTTCATTTTCATTTGCAAATAAAGAGTGCCAGAGACTAAATCAATGAAAGAGGTCACTTAAATCAATCTGGGTTCCGTTCAGAATTTCGAAGCTCAAAACTTTGAATTTCATATGATCGAAGATCATATGTTTGAAGTTACAAACTTCGAAATCCTGAACGGAGATCAGAATACAGCGTGGACCGGGAGATTTCCCTTGTCCTCGCTTTAGTGCGATCTCAGAGTTGCTATATTTAAGTTGCGTGGGGTATGGGGGCTTGCCCCCCTGCATACACGTTTTACTGTGCTGACTGGTGTTTCGGGGGGGTTCACAATTTCAAGATTTCAAGATCTCGAGATTCTGAACTCGGTGTTCTGAAATTCGAGATTTTGGGATTTCGAAATTTCATAATGAACCTATCAATCTTGATGCAGTCAGATATTTTGGAGACTTGTCATTTGCTAATAAAGAGTGCAAGACACTGAGTAAATTTAAGAGGCCAATTAAATCAATCCTGATGAGGTCACTTATTTTACTGAAATGGAGCATGATTCTCAGGATGACTATGGGGAAGAGACAAGGCCTCATAGGTTCATAGGTAAGTACTAGGCTATCTGCCCAAGGGCATTTATAAGCCTAGCCAGAGTGTGTTGGCTTTCACCACCCCTTTAGATTAGTTCCCTGTGTCTCTGACCAACAGAGCCATTAGTTCCCTGTGCCTCTGTCCAACAGAGCCACTGCAGTGATCCCCAGGGTGAATTTTCTGTTTCCCATCCACCCATCAAGGTTTCTCTTGAAGAGGGCTAGTGAGGGGCTCTGCCTGATGTATATTGGGATCTTGCTCCAAAGCATGGGGAGTCTCTGGGTCAAGAATCTATCCTTTCAGCACGTCCTGTTTATCGTTATGGTAAGGTTTATATCCTTGGAGCGTGTGGCTCACAGAGATTTGTTTTTTTTAGGTGGAGCATATCCATCAATTCTGGGTTGGACATGGCCTTGTATGTCAAGCAGAGATCACCTCTGAGTAAGCGGTATGCAACTGAGTACAGCTGGAGTTTCTTTAGTTGGCTGCATAGGTCATCTGTTTGAGGCCAGTAATCCTCTTGGTGAGGTACATTTGTGGTCTTTCCAGCTGCTGCAGGTGTCTTGTAAGGTACATCCTAAATGGGGCATTGTATTCTATAATGGGTCTAATAAGTGATGAGTAGAGAGGCACAATAACCTCCTTTGTTCTGGATGCGAACCATTTTGAGATTAGGTGGACCACGTAGAAGGATTTTCTAACCACCTTGGCAATATGATTATCAAAGGAGAGACTGCTATCTACTTGGGTCCCCAGATCCCTTATTACTTTTTCTGTATTTAGGGGACTACAACCTATGTGGTAGTTCACGGGTACTTTGTTTTTTCCAAAGGGGATGAATATGCACTTTTTGGCATTCAGCTTGAGGCCATGATTTTGACACCAGGTATCCGTCTCAGTCAGACCCTTCTGGAGGGTGTCTGTATCAGCCGGAGAATCAATTATGGTCCCTAGTTTGCAGTCGTCTGTGAACCTGGTCAGCCAAAGTCCTCTGGTGCTTGCCTGTACCTCTGAGAAGTATATACTGAATGGGAGGGGTCCTAGACTGAGCCCTGGGGGATGGCACTTGCAACCAGTTTAGAGTCGGACGTAGAGTCTGCAATTCTCACTATGTGCGTTCTGTCCATGAGCCAATTTGCAACCCATCTTGTAATGTAGGGGTTAATGCTCAGGTTGGTGAGTTTGTCTATAATACCAGCATGGAGAATGGTGTCAAAAGCCTTTGCGAGGTCTAGGTAGGCTGTGTGGACCTCCTTACTCTCATCTAATGCCTTGATAACTGTCTCAAAGAAGTCAACCAGGTTTAGGAGGCATGATCTGCCCTTAACAAAGCCAAACTGGGTGGAGTCCAAAGTTTGGAGGTTCCCAATGTCTCTGTTAATGAGTTCCATGATGATGTGCTCCATAGCCTTGCAGACCACGCTAGTCAGGCTTATAGGGCGATAGTTCCCAGGGTCCGTTGTGGCACCACCTTTGTGGAGTGGGATAACTGTTGCTGTGCACCACTCTGTGGGTATGTAGCCTGTAGAGAGGCTGAGTTTGAACAGTGTGTTTAGTTGAGGGGTTAGTTCATTTTGGAGCTCTTGTAAGACACAGCCTGGGACACCATCTGGTTAACCTGTGTGTCGGTGTTTTCCGGGGCCTTACATTCTTCTGGTATGGTTATGGGCCCTTTAGGGGTGAGAGGGGTGTGAAGTTTGTACTGAACCTGTCTGCCAAAATGTTGGCAATAGCAGTCAGTTCAGTGTATTTTCTGCCATTCTGCACAAACTCAGAGCAGATCTAAGAGTTTCCACTTAGGTTCTTGACATAGCTATAGAACGCTTTGTGGTTATCTTTGGAGTTCTTGGCAATTTTTATTTCGAAGTTATCCTTGAATGATTTAATGAGGGATCATAGTTTCTTGCTGATACTGATCAGGGATGTCTTTCCTTCTAGGGATTATGCTCTCATCTGTACTAGTTTCCTCCTTCTATTGTAGACCATGTTTATGGCAGGGATCCTCCAGCCTGTTTCCTTTTCTTGGAGGAGTGAGTCTTGGTTTTACTTGGGATAGCACGAGCCATGCATCCCTGTAGATGATCATAGAGTGCCTTTGTATAGGTTTCAGCAGCTTGGAAAGCATTGTCTATTGGCGTGTGGGGCTGTGAACCTTTCCACCTCGGTCTTAAGCAATGTGAAGTTTGCTTTTGAAAAGTTTTTCACAATGGTTTCCTTGATTGGCATTGGGGGCAGAATGTGAATATCCAGAGTGATTAGTCTATGGTCTGATCTAACCAATGAGGGGTTGACATCAGGTGTGGAACACCGGTTGCCCATGTTGGTGATGACCAGGTCCAATATGTTGTTCTCTTTGGTTGGGGTGTTGACCAGTAGACCCAGAGTGTTTGAGTTTATAAATTCTAGGAAGCGTTGGGCAAGGGAGTTAGTACTTGAGTAGTTCTCCCAGTTAATGTTTGGGTAGTTGAAATCACCCAATATTAGGGTGTTTGGTAGGACCTTCATATTTCCCAGTGTCTACATAAATGCGGAATGGGGGTCCTGGATCACGGTGGGTGATCTGTAGCAAGCTACAATTTGGATTGCAGTTTTGCCTTAGTTGCACTTGGATGATCTCTGATGCATTGTGCTGCGCCACTAACCTGGAGGTGTGAGTATCCTTGATGAATATGGATACACCCCTGCCTTTTGTGTTTCGGTCCGGGTTCTGTGGCCGAAAGGTATGGTATGAGTTATAGCCTGGTAGTGCTGGGGTGCTCTCTGGAGCCTTAAACCAGGTTTCTGTTACTGCACAGATATCAATGTTCTCTGTACTGAGGAGTGCCTTGAGTGCATGCATTTTGAGGATTAGGCTTCTGGCGTTGAGTAGCATTACCCTCAGTTTTAGGTTACTTGTGCTATTTACGGTAGTGAGTTTGTCTTTTGAGCCTTGCCTAAAAAAGGCACTATGGGGGTGGCAAGAGCCTTTACCAGTATTTGAAAGTCTAAGGGGGGCAGGTGCAAGCCATCTCTTGTAAAGCAACGTGGCTTGTCGAGCATGTTATCCCAGACAGACAGATACTGGATCCCCTTTGAATGACAACGGAAACTTAGCCAAAAGTTGATCATTTTTTTTCTTTATGCTGTGGCGTCGTTCTTGGTGAGGGCAGGATGTTACTCAGGGTCAGGGTCATACCTACCTGGGCTACATGATCTGAGAGCTCTTCCATGTCTCTTTTCATATAGTCCAGGGAGGTACATCTCAGGTCATTCACATGAACATGTACAATGACAGAGTCGTATTTGTACTTGTTCTGGAGTGACCTGAATGCTTTTGTTATGTGCCGGATCCTGGCAACCAACAGGCAGCTAACTGCGACCTTCTCCTTTAGTGGAACATCAGTGTGCCTGACTATAGAGTCGCCTATCACTAGTGTGTTGGGTATGTTATTTTGCTTAAGGGCTGTGATTGCGTGGCACACTGATTATGCGAAGTATGTGTTTCATGGTTGGTGATGGGTTGTGGAGGTTGCTTGGATGTCTTTTTTGGAGGTCTCTGTTGCTTTTGCAGATTTTTATTTAATGCCTCCAAGTATGTTTTCGTGTATTTATGTGTGTTATTTGCCTGTGTTGGTTTGTTAGATCTATGTGAGACTGGTGGTGTGTTGCAAGTATTACCCTTCTCCTCTTGACAGTCAGTTACAGTATGGGGTTGAGAGGGCTTTGCCTCCAGTCTGGCTGTATAATTGCATCTCTCGCATATATTAGTGTTTGGTGGTAGGAGGAGAGGGTTGTCTGTGTACATGTGGCAGTTGTAACATTGCCTCAAAATGCTCAGATTCACCAGTTGTACTGGAGAGTACACCAGAAACTGCCCTTTGGACATGCCTGAATAGGTAGAGTAAGCTGTTTTTCTGATTGACTGGTGGGGACAAATACAGAGCCTTGTCTTTCTGGATAGTATAAGGGGGGCTAGTGCTAAGGGTATTTAGTGCTTGTTATGAGTTTTTAGCAAGTGCTTGGCTGTAAAATGAATGGTTTGAGTGCTAAAGTTGAAGGTTTGTCTAGTTCCAAGGGGAAAAACTAAAGAGTAGACTTTGTGGAGTCAGGAATAGTTTAACCCTAGCAAACCGTGCAAATGTGTTTTTTAAATGAGAAAGATTAAAGAGATAGAAATTAGCTCAAAGTGGCCAATAAAACTACAGTTTCTGGGCAGAAACCACTCTTCCAAGGACAGGTAGGCTGTTCAGAGCTCTCCACTCTCACTGGTGAATAAAGAAACTTCTTTTTTGCCCAAGTAAGGTATGGCCTAACACAGAAGCTTAAACACAGTCCAGGTATCAGCAGGTATCTGAAACTGGACTTTTCTAGCTTAGTAAGGTGGGAAAATAGCAAGATTTTTGTTTGTTTGTTTTTTTTTTCAAGAAAACAGTAGAAACAAATGCAAAAACACTTTTATAGTGCAGTAATGGCTGTCGCACTTGAGTGGAAAGCCAGTAACAGTTAAAAATACAATTTACAACAAAAACATAAATTTTAAAATGCAGACACAAATAAATGCAATTTCAGTGTAAAATGAGCATTCGGAGAAGCAATAAATGCCAGAAAATGAGCGTTTAGGCAGAAATAGCAATAAGCAACAAGAAAAAAAACAAAAAAATGGTATTTAAACACTCCAAATCCTCTCCTTTTGTCTCTCTGGCATTGTAGGTCTCTGCAGGACACCTGGGCAGGATCTGTTGAGCTTATACAAACACAAAAAATGCGCAAATGCGGTCTTATATCAGAAAGATTAAAGAGATAGAAATTAGCCCAAAATGGCCTATACAACTAGAGTTTCTGGGCAGAAACCACTCCTCTAAGGGCAGGTATGCTGTTCAGAGCTCCCCACTCTCACTGGTGAACAAAGAAACTTCTTTTTTGCCCAAGTAAGGTATGGCCTAACACAGAAGCTTAAACACAGTCCAGGTATCATCAGGTATCTGAAACTGGACTTTTCTAGCTTAGTAAGGTGGGAAAATAGCAAGATTTGTTTTTTGTTTGTTTTTTTTTCAAGAAAACAGTAGAAACAAATGCAAAAACACTTTTATAGTGCAGCAATGGCTGTCACACTTGAGTGGGAAGCCAGTAACAGTTAAAAATACAATTTACAACAAAAAAATAAAAACAAATTTTAAAGTGCAGACACAAATAAATGCAATTTCAGTGTAAAAATGAGCATTCTGAGAAGCAATAAATGCCAGAAAATGAGTGTTTAGGCAGAAATAACAATAAGCAACAAGAAAAAACAAAAAAATGGTACTTAAACACTCCAAAGTCTCTCCTTTTGTCTCTCAAGTGGAAACCTACCACAGGGACTTGTAGAGATTCTTTAATCAATATACTTGATGATCTCTTTCTTACTTTGGTAATTTAATTGCTTTGGGAACCACAGACAAAGGTAAGGAGGCAGGGAGCACATTGGGAAAAGTAGACAAATAAATGACCTTTGTAACATCCAGTTGAATGAGGCTCAATGTAATTTGAAATAGAATAACATGGTAATCGATACTGCAGTCTGGTTAATAAAGACTCATTATTTATTCCTTCAAGTTTTATTTCTGAATTTCAGGTTGTTTAGATTTAAAGCACTTTTTCTGTTTTAGGAATTTGAAAGCTTGCTTTGATGGAAATATCAGTTCAGAAGCTGCAGAGGTTGATTATGATATTGTTTCCTTTTAAGTACAAAAATCCTTTTCCAACCACCATAACATACCTTGGTTAAAAGTTTTGAAGTAAATATTAATGAAAGATTCTGATGATAATTCTAATTTAATTTTCAGGAAGTTTGGCAATAACCTCTCTAATGTGAAAGGGCTTCACTTGCTACTCTAAGTAATTGTAATAAAGACAATTTTAGTAATTATACAGACAAAAGGAGTAGAGCGGTGATAAGGAATAGCAGGCTGTATCTTCATGAGGCCAGTAAACAATATAATGCCTGTTTTGATGTGCATAAACATGATCCTATTGATGACTTTAAAAATCCACGTTGATTAAATTTTGGAATACTGAGTCCACCAAAGAGTCTTTACTGGGCAACTAAACCAGGAACTTACTGCTACAAATGCTATGAAACAATGTTATCTGTTATAAAAGTTACATAAAAATTGAAGAAAACCATCAAGTGAGCCAATGGTTAAAAGCACTGCCTGATTAACTGAGCCCTTATCTCAATATTTGCAAAAATGCTTTATTCTTTTATTTGATTTTATCAGGGTAAGAATCAATGTGTGGAGGACAGTTTTTGTGACTTAAAAGGATGTGAAACATGTGGACATCATGTACACTGTCAACATATTTTACAATCTATACATTTTACCAATGCAAACACTAAAAAGTCTTTTGAATTTTAACAACTAATAACTTGTTCAATTAGATGGGATAGATGGGTAATATATCTGTATGTGTAGAACATTGTATGTTGACGACTAAAAATTATATATATATATATATATATATATATATATATATATATATATATGTATATATATATATATATATATATATATATATATATATATATATATACATATATATATATATATATATATATATATATATGTATATATATATATATAGATATAGATATATACAGATAGCTACATAGACATATATACCTAGCCTTTCACATTTAGACTTTTTTCCTCACTAATAATATGCTCTGCCTTCACCTTCTTCATGTTTCCTTTATCCAGCTTTTCCATGCCATCATTTTTCTTCCATAGCTGACTTCTTTTTTTCTCCATCAATTACTCCTTATCATTTTTTTAAGATTTTATTATCTTAAGAACTATCAGTATATCTATCTTTCATTTGTTCTTTCTAATATTTTAATTTCTGCTTGATTCAAAATACTATCCACAGGTCATACTAAGTGCTTTAACAACTGCTTTGCTGTACCACGTAGCACTCTCTCATTTCTTCTTCCGTTCTGTGCCCTCTCATGTTGTCTCCTTTTATCACCATCCATTATATTCCTCTCCTTCTAGATGTGTACCATTATATCTCAAGTCTCCCTTCCCTTCCTTTACCTTCTCTCAGTGTCATTGTTATTGCTCCCATCCTCTGATGTTGGTGGTTGGCATAATAGTTAAGTGTTTATGTCAGAGGCACAATGTACATGATTTGTGTCTCTTTTTAAGCATGACTAGGCTTAAAAAGGAACTCTGAGGTCATTAGACTAGTAATCTTCTATGAATCTATCAACCTATAAACCAAATGTCACCCTGCCTGCATCTTCCATGCTAAACAAAATATCCACCTGTCTTTAAGTTCTATTAAGCCTGTCCCTACCTGCTACTAACTATAACTGGGTTACCTGTCTAGAATCCTCATGATTGCCTACTATTATCTATCTTTTCTCCGCGTATTTCATTAGTGTCCTTCACTATGTCACCTCTTTCATTCTCACCTTGGTTTACTTGTTCATTTATTTTAAATGATACAGTCCTGAACTCTACTGCCAATCATCAGTGGACCGGAGTTCCTCTGTGGCGACCCCTAACCGGGAAAAGCCAAGAGACACAAACAAACAAACAAACAGTCCTGAAAATTATACTTCTTCATGTTCCTTTCAAACATCTTACTGACCACATTATAAGGTTTAAAGTCCCCCTGCACATTCGGGTTTCATTTTCAGAATCTTGGAACAAGTCTCTCCAGACCTAAGGGGTGGTGATTAGGAGAACTGGTTATGTTGCAGGGAGACCTTTTGGCAATTGAAACTAAACTCTTCCCAGCCCCCGGGCTTGAATGAACATGTGTCAATAAAACCACATTTAGTGAAAGAGCTGAGAAGTTATAAGCACCAATAGATGCAGATAGATGCTATTGTTGTTTATTTATTTATTTCCAATATATGCTTCCCCTATATGTATGCATGCACATATACACTTGGGATCTTAAGAAGTGGTTAGGAACTGGTCATTATTTATTTCTAATATATACTTCCCTTATATGTATGCACATATACACTTGGGATCTTACAAAGTGGTTAGGAACTGGTCATTCATTATTTTATATATGTTTTGTATTTTATATTTCTTAAAGTGTTTATTGTTTACTAGTTAAAGTGGATTTTTTACATGGAAGGTTTGAAATGTGTGTAGCACTTTAAATATTTTGGTGCCTTTGATGAAACGACTTATTTAAATAAGGTGGAATATAATTTACTTTGTTTTTTTCACTTGAGAAAGCCCTGCATTTGAGTCAGGGTGAAAGCGCTTGTGATACCTGAATAAAAATTTGGACTGCCAGCCTTGTTTTTGCCTTGACTGTTTTTTTTTTGGATTGTGATATATATATATATATATATATATATATATATATATATAGATTCACTTAATGTTTGGGAATATTGAAATTCTGAAACACATCAAAAAAACAAACAATTTAAATGCCCTACACCCCCCACACCCCCGCAACTTATATAGTCCAACTCCGAGATCGCACTAGAGCGAGGAAAAGGGAAATCTCCCATTCTGTGCTGTATGCAGATTTCCATTCACAATGTCAGGATTCCAAATGTTCGATCATATGGGAAATTCTATCTTTCAGGATTTCAGTATTGTGAAATATTCCCATACACACACACACACACACACACATGCACACACATGTTAAATATATATATATATATATATTTTTATATATATATATATATATATATATATATATATATATATATATATATATATATATATATATATAAATAACCTCATGATATGGTGTACAAACCAAAAGGTGCAACGGAGATATAGAACACAAAAAAACTGTAACTCCAGCACACAATAATGCATAAAATGCACAAATACCCAGCTGTAATAACTTAGCTCTGATTTAATAGCAGAAAATATTAATAGTCAACAAAACCAGTTTCGCCAGTCGGTGTGAGTTACTGTTTTTATTTATATAAGAGACATAGAAAATGCTTTGTTTAAATTTAAACGTTTACAGACTCAGCGTTTCCACATGGAAGCCTCCTTGGACTGCCATGTTATCCCGAGGGGTCTTCGTGTTTTAAATATGCCCACGACTGGCAACTTATACCCCCAATTACTCAGTCAATGGCAACAAATTAACTTGGCAACCAGTAGAGCTTACATGAAGTTATTAGTGGATTTTTTCAGACCTATAGAAAATCAATTACTTGAAGACATTGTTTTGTCTCAGAATAGACTTATAGATGTTTATGGTGTGGATTCTACCAAAGTCTTCGTACAGGAACTTATGGATCGGGTTTCTCGATATGAGCGTACCTTATTGGTCCAGAAAAGAAAGAAGTTAAATAGAGACATTGAGGATTTTAACAAACAGAATGTATTTGTTTGGCCTAGATATAATGACCACACTGTTGCGATGAACACACGTGTTCAAAACACAAACAACAGACAAGACAGACCTCACAACAATGATTCTAATGAACATCTGGTATCGAAACCACAGAATATTGGACCTAAACAGGGCATGGTACCTGGAACTAGATCTGAACAGGAAGAACACACTGACGTCACTGCTGCATTAAACATCACTTCCCCTGAACCAGTTCGATCAGTGTATACTACACCGGATGACACCTTTCCTAACCGACAAGATGATGGTTTGTCCACCACCAGTGGAACCAATACTGTCAACAGTCTATCCAGTGTAGTAAGGCGCAAAATAGAATTAGAAAAAACAGGCAACAACAATTTTCCTACTGCCCCTTTTCCGATCAGGACAGGGAGAAAAAGATCACTGGATTCCGACAACTTCAGAGGAGTAAAAAGGAAAGATGTTTTTCCACAACAGAACCAACACACGTTGAAGAAGCTTTGGAATCAAGGAACTTAGTATACAATCTTTCCAAATATGAATTAACTTCAGCTGAGACTTCACTTCTCAATAAGGGCATGAGTTTTATACCCAGTTCGAACATGGACATTAGTGAAGCTCTACTAGCTGTTCGGGTATTCACGCGTAATGTTGCCCTAAAACTCTGCTTCAAACACGAAGCAGACAATCAACAAGAACATGTTTTATTTAGAAGAAAGAGCACTTACTTACCTCCCTCTACAGCTGAACTGGATGTTTTCCTTAAAGCAGTAGAACAAACGTTATACAATGACTTTACTCTTTACAACAAAAACAAAAACAGCAATCTTTCCCAAGAAGAAAAAGAAGCTTTGTTCAGCTTAAAAAACAATGTCTATATTACCATCTGTCCTGCTGACAAAGGAGGCCCGGTAGTAGTTATGGACTCCAGTTATTACAACATTAGAATGACTGAAATGCTGACTAGTGAAGCATATGAAACCATTCCAAAGGATCTTGTGGATGAAATAATACAGAACATTAATAACAACTTAATTGACTGTAGAGATCTCAACATTATATCCGAGGAATTGCTGAATTTCTTCACAGTAAGGAGTCCTCTAGTACCTGTTATCCATGGATTACCTAAAGTGCACAAAAATCCAGTTACCCCTGATTTAAGGCCCATTGTATCAGGTTCAGGTTGGTCAACTGAACCCTTATCTGTTTACTTAGAACATGAACTCAAAAAAGTTCTGAGTAATTACACTCACATCTTGAAAGATACAGAACAGTTCTTGGTCGACTTGTTTCAGCATTCACATCACAAACCAGACATGAATGACATCTATTTAGTCACGATGGATGTAGTCTCTTTATTTACCTGCATACCGAACCATGAAGGCATTGACCGCTTGAAATCACTATTAGGTGAACTGGTGACTCATGACCCTCAGAAAATTGATTTTTATGCTTACTTTTGGAACTCATATTAGAAAACAATGTCTTTCTCTATGATGGTAAATATAACAGACAGAAAAAAGGTGTAGCGATGGGCACAAGCTGTGCAAACAGCTATGCGAAATTTTATACAGTCATAAAACATATGAGCCCAGTCAGCATTAATTTCTACATTACATCTTTTACATAGATTATCTTTATTATTTATTTTATTCATCATCAAAGGTGTATAAAAAGATCGATATAAAAATTTCCATGTAAAAAGTCTCCAGACAATGGAAGACGTAGTTTTGTAGGCAGATTCCAATATATATTGTTTATCTTGTTGGTTTGGTGGGTCCCCATTAATGGAAGTGAAATAATTCCAGTAGGTATCTACACTGTAAAAAGTTTCTTGTCTGATAATTTTATGTATGTATGAAAGCTTTCCTTTATCAGAAACTTTATGTTGTAAATTTAATATCAAGTAATCAATCAGTGTTGGAATAGATTCTTTAACTGTTATAGACATTAGATCTATTTTATCAATGAGATGTTGTCTAAAGGTCTGAACCTCTAACCAGCAAGTTTCTCTTAGATCAAATTCTTGTTTTAAGAAATCTAGATTTTTAACTTTATTATCAGATATCAACTGATACCAGTACTTTAGATCATTATCTATAGCTAAATGGGTTCCTTCAGAAGTAGATGACAAAAGCATACCCCGAGTATACATTATAGGGAATATAATAAAATTCCATTCCCTATATTAAGGATGCATGAATATAAAGTTACGATAGCTAATAATAATGTTTAATGGGTAACTAACTATATGTTTAGGTGTAATAGGTGAAGTACAAAATTCCTTTAGTAACCATAACATGGAGTTATTTACAATCATATTTTTATGTGTTAAGGAGATTTTCATGAAGTGTATACTAATTAGCTCCCAGTAATCTTTCCATTTTGCAACATATGACTGATCTATTAATAAAGTAATAACTTTTACAATAGAAGAGATAGTATATAAATTAAAGTCTGGAAAAGAAATACCCCTTGAGACCAGCTATTAGTATGTTTCTTTAATGCAATCCTAGGTCTATTAGGTGCCCATAGGAAATTTAACATTAGTGTATTCAGTTTTTTGATAATTATTTTTGTAGGTGGGAGTATTATTGATTGTATTAAGTATAAAATCTTGGGGAATATTATCATTTTAATAATTGTAAGTCTCTCTTCCATAGTAAAAAACATATTATTCCAGGTATTAAAAAGATTTTGTATATTAAGAAAACAGGTATTATAATTATTATATATAATAGATTTAATATCTTTAGATAATATTATACCTAAATAAGTTATCTGACCTGAATTTCGTACATATTTAGTAAAATCACTAATGAGAATATTTTTTCGTGTATATATAGGTAGTATTTTAGTTTTTTCTTCATTGAATATTAAACCAGAAATACTTTTAAAATTCATCATTTTATCAAATAGAGACTGCATAGAAGAATTAGATCCTGCTATCATCTGCAAAAAGTTGAATTTTAGATGTTGTATTTTCATCTATTTCAAAACCCTCTATGTCAGTACTGTTTCTGATCAAATTAGCCCAAGGCTCCATTATTAAAGTGAATAATAGTTTTGTACACCCTTGTTTTGTACCTTTAAAAATGGGTATTTTTTTGTGAGACATATGTTCCTACCTTAATATAAGCCAATGTTCCTTTGTATAAATGCTCAATTAGATTTACAAATGCATCTGAGAAGTTTGTGCACTTCAGTAAGGTAAACAGATAGTCCCAACTTACTGAATCAAATGCTGAACTTATATCAAGACTAATAAGTGTTAAATCTTTCTTTTTCCTATTTGCAAAATCAATTAATGTTAGAGTTCTCCTTATATTATCAAAAGTATTTCTATTTACAATGAAGCCTGTCTGATCTATATCTATAATGCCAGGGATGATTGTCTTCAATCTATCAGCAAAAATACTCATAAACATTTTATAATCAACATTAAGTAATGAGATGGGTCGATATGAAGTACATCTAGTTGGATCTTTATTAGGTTTTAAAATTGGCGAAATAAATGTATATTGCCAAGATGGGGGGGGTTATTAGCTCATTTTGGGCCAAAATAAAAACCTTATGTATTAATGAATATGTACTTTTAGAAAGGATTTTATATATATCTGGTATAATACCATCATTACCCGGTGCTTTGTTTGATTTAAGCTTGTTAATTTGTGTAACAACCTCTGTATATGAAATACTTTTGTCCAATAGTTTAATCTGTTGTTTATTAAGCTTTTTATTCATGTTTGTGGTTATAAACTCCTTTATTTTATTTTTAGGTTCCATGTTAATGTTATTATGGTTAATTTTGTGAAAGTGATTTCTAAATTCATCTAGTATTTCTGGTAGACTAGAAACATTCTTCTTTTTCCTTAGAGAAAAGATTTCTTTGATATGATTTTGTTTATTCAACCTTTTTGTTTTATTTTAAGTCTATGTAAGTATTTGGGGCTTATTGAGTAAGACAAAAACTTGTATTTCTCTAGAGTTATTTTAACTTTATGAGTTAAAATTTCTTTGTATTTCTCATTTAGTTTGTTTATTTCTTCAATGACTTTCTCATCCATAATATTTTCTTTATTATTATGTTTATAAGAGTCTAATTTACTTTGAATATCTAACAATTCCTTATCCCAAGATTTCCTTTTATTATTATACCATCTGATACTTTGTCCATATAGATATGATTTTAAGGCATCCCAAACATAGACAATGGAGACTTCAGGAGTATTATTTATGTCTAGAAAATGTTGTACTTCTGAAAGTATATATTCTTTAAAGTCTTTTAGTTGAGTTAAGTATGCTGGTATCCTTTTGATCTGAACATTGTGAGTATTTTTATCATGAACTCAAAAACAATTGAATTATGATCAGATATAGGACATGAAATGATTTTGGAATTAATTAAATCTGTTACCATCTGGTTAGAAATAAAGACCCTATCTATTTTGAATAAGTTTTGTATCTGTTAGAAAAAAGGTGTATGGTAATGATTTTGAATCTATCTGATTATTAATATCATTTAAATGATAAGAATTAGCAAAATCATTTAAATGTTTTGCATTAGATGTAATTTTCCTTTTCCTATAGTGGTAGTGTCACTTTCATGTAGTATACAATTGAAGTCACCAGCTAAAATAATATCTCCTATAGAGAATGATATGATCTTATCAAGATGGTGTTTCACTGTATTAATACCAATTCCAGGTATCCAATATACATTAATTAATGTATAAGTCTTCCCATTAATTTGTATTGTAACCATACAAAACATTCCTTTATCATCCTGATAAGACTTAATAGTTTTAGGAATGGGCATACTTTTATTCCATAAAATAGCCACTCCTCTTTTTTCTGAGTGTGCTCTGAATTAACCAATACTGTATATTTGTTTGTGGCTAGTTTATCAATATCTTTTTTCAAGAGATGAGTTTCTTGAAGGAAGACTAAGTTGGCCTTATGTAAATTAATGTATCTTATTAGGCTTGCCCTTTTACACGGATTATTCAATCCATTAATGTTTAAAGAAATTCCTTTTAGAGATGTCATTTGGCATTTTTAAAACATAAGAATCTTATGATCAAAATAACAATTAACAAAATAAGTAATGTTACATCTCCTTCTTTAGGTGTACCTTTAAATATAGCTGTATTTATTGAATCTCTTATGGGATTTTGTATAAGATTCAATTTTGTTTGTAGTGACAATGAGTTTACAAAATGTATTGTGGATGTCGGAACTATATACATACGACAATGGACAAGAGAAAATAATGTAAGGATTAAACCTTGCACCCAGCCTGGAGTTAAAAACTCCAACTTAGAGTAGTATTTACCACTCAAGTTAACCCCCTACCCTAAGCAGCAGTACCTCAGCTACCACCTTATCAATTTAATACTAGTTATATTTAACATTAAATTAACAACTTTCAATTAGATTATCTAGCAAGACAAAACTACACATTTGATAAAACAGCATCATATAAACTAAGATAAACTTTTTTAAAAAACTATTCATACTACTATATACATCTAATTAATATAATACATTTGTATTCAAATAGCATTCAAATAAACTTGATATTAGGAACCAAGAGGAGAGAGAGAAATAAAAGACGTGAGAGAGGTAGAGAGAGTGAAAGAAATCAAGAAAAAAAAAAAAGGGAGGACATATTTACATATTAATTTATTCAAAGTTTGTAAAAATAAGTTCTAATATTCATTTAAATCAAAAACTTTAGCTAATATGGTTCAGACATTACATATATTACGATGCATCTATTTTCTGTCATGTAAATGCAGTTAACAGCTTTCAAAAAACCTTGAATTACTTGTATCTGAGCTTTTTTCCCATACTTATTATTATCAGTAGAATAAAATATTATATTTATAGAAATTGTTATAAATCATCCTGCATAGTTATGTAAATTCTCAGAAACACTTGCATTATTGTAAAGAAAGCCATCTGTATTTTGTATATCTATACTGCTGCTTTAAAATATATCACATGACAACTTCTTCCAGAATAGAGTCATAAAGTTATTTATGCTTGTCAATCAGATAAATCAAATGAGTTATAGTAATGTATATGTTTAAATCATAAGTTTTTAACACAAATTAGTATGCTGCAGTCAAGTAAACTTTCAAAAACACTTGTATAAATGTTTCACTTTCTATGCCTTCTAAAATATCACATTTGCTTACTACAAGAAACTGCATCATTTAAAATCATTATAACTGACATATTTTATAAATTATAACATAAATACTTAAGTAATTATATAAAATAACTCACATTTAAATGTTAAAGAGTTCATTTTCCTTCACAGAGTCACATTTGCAGCAGTTCTACTTCCTGGTAGAGTGTTCTTCCTGAATCTGCGATGTGTCAGTGTGAATTCTGGGGTCAAAGGTCAAATTGACTGCTTTCAGCTTCTCTGCGTGAATTCTGAGAGTTGAAGCTTTTAAAACAACTCGAGGACACTGTTCATGAGGTAACCCACATGCCAAATTGTCTCCCTTAACATTTTGGCGGGAATCTTGTTAAAAACTAGTGACAAACATTCATTTAGCAGTATAAATGCATCTAAACATAACAAAACCTTCGCAAAGTATTTTACAGGTTATTACAGCCTCTATGCAAGTGAAATTAAGCCCAAAGTTATTAATAAGTAATAAAACTCAATATTTTTGCCCCAACTCAATTTTTATACAAATCTTATTATTTACTGTGCCTGTATGATCAAAAGCATTTCAATATATTAATATGAAAGAAAATAAAGAGAAAGAATAAAGAAAAGAAAAAAAGAGAGTAGAAAATAAAAGAAAGTAAAGCAGAGATAGAAAAATGTAAAAGGAAGCTATAAAAAGTATTTACAATGGAATATTACTTACTGCTTATATTAATAAAGATGGAAATAAAACATATTATTTACTATTATTTAGTTCTAATTATTATTAATTAAAGCATGTCAGATTATTTGTAAACAAGCATAAGCAATATAATCAAGAAAGTATAATTAGCAATAGTATTTAAACAACATATAAACTTTTTTACAAGGAATAAATAAGTTATTATTCCATTTATCATATTTTCATTACACTTCTCTCCCTGCCCTCCCCCACCCCTTACCCACTACATAATCTAAATAGAATGTCATTGTTTAAAATAAAGAAAAGAAGAAAAGGAGAAAAAAAAGAAAAAATGTATCAAGTTACTAACCTTACTTCTCTTTTTCAGAAAGAGAAACAAACTGAATGATAGCTTGTTATTAGTTCCTCAGATATTTTGACTGATTATGAAACAAAACATTTCTTTGCACACAAAAAATATGTTTGATTAAATCATTTTCAGAATATTTGTGGCTTTCTGGAAATGCAGTAACTATATTTAAAAAGATTAATAATGAAGAAAAATAAAGAGAGAAAAAAAAGGAAAAAAACATAGAACAAATCATTTGTTTTTTAGTCTCTTCTTCTTCTCTGAAGTCTTCCACGAAGTTTCAGTTGCCAACCTCTTTAATGAAGGACTAGCCCATTCCATTTCCTCTATTTTATCCAAAATCTTATTTTTTTTGATAAACAGTAATGCAGAGTCTAAGTCATCAAAAATTTTAGGACCATCAGGAAGGAAGATTTTTAGCTTGGCAGGAAACAGAAGGTATCTTTTAAACTGTGCTTTTTTAAGCTCCCTTATTAGTGGCAGAAAAACTTTTCTTTTAGCTATTACCAAGGAAGAATAGTCATTGTCAAAACGCACAGTTGTCTCATTAATCTTAACAGGAGCTTTAGTCCAAGCAGATTTAAGAACCATCTCTTTATCAAAAGATGATAAAAATCTAACTATAACTGATCTAGGATAGTTTTTGTTAGAGTTAGTATTAGCTATAGATCTATGTGCTCTTTCGATACCAAAAGAGAATGCTTCTGATAAGTCTAACGTTTTAGGGAGCCATGTTGTTAAAAAAGAAGTAATATTGTTACCTTCAATATTTTCTGGCAGTCCAAAAATCCTAATATTATTGCGCCTAGATCTATTTTCCAGGTCATCAAGCTTTGTTTGTGGATGTGTATTTTGTTTCAGCAAAAACTCAATGTTGATTTCCTCTTCTTGGATTCTATTTTCCATGTCATTTACAGTCTCTTCTATGCCTGTAATCTGGATCTTCTGTTGTTGCAAATCTATATGTAACAAGTCTATTTGTTTTGTAGTTTTTTCTATGAAGGTATCAATTTTAGTATCCAGTTTATCCATCTTAGCAGTAAGTTGCTGGATTGTAGATATCAGAGACTGAAGTTCTTTCTTGATGCTGGAGTCTTGAGAATTTGTCTTACTGGAACTCATTTCAAACAAAGAAACTGACAAGAAAATTTCCAAGGTGATTTCTGACAGGAATATTTTTAAAATTTCCTTTCTTTTTTAGATATAGTTCAAGAAATAGATAAAACAAACATATTTAGAAAGAAAATTACTTCATAAATTAATTTTTTAAGTAATTATTTCCTGTCAGTGCAGTGAAATTGGTGGAGCTGAAGAAATCTGCTGCTATCCTGTGTTCATCCTTGGCCACGCCCCAGAATCTCGAAATTCTGAAACATCAAATTTCATATGACCAAGACCATATGATCGATGTTTGGGAATATTGAAATTCTGAAACACATCAAAAAAACAAACAATTTAAATGCCCTACACCCCCCACACCCCGCAACTTAAAGAGTCCAACTCCGAGATCGCACTAGAGCGAGGAAAAGGGAAATCTCCCATTCTGTGCTGTATGCAGATTTTCATTCACAATGTCAGGATTCCAAAAGTTCGATCATATGGTCTCGGCCATGTGAAATTCTATCTTTCAGGATTTCAGTATTGTGAAATGTTCCCATACACACACACACAAACACACACACACACACACACACACACACACACACACACACATGCACACACATGTTAAATATATATATATATTTTTTTTTTATATAAATATATATATATATATATATATATATATATATATATATATATATATATATATATATAAAACCTCATGATATCGTGTACAAACCAAAAGGTGCAACGGAGATATAGAACACAAAAAAACTGTAACTCCAGCACACAATAATGCATAAAATGCACAAATACCCAGCTGTAATAACTTAGCTCTGATTTAATAGCAAAAAATATTAATAGTCAACAAAACCAGTTTCGCCAGTCGGTGTGAGTTACTGTTTTTATTTATATATATATATATATATATATATATATATATATATATATATATATATATGGGTCACCTTTAAAATCTCGAAATCGCGTTTGCCCGAAACGGAATCCGACGGGACGAGAATACAGCAGATGACCGAAAAGGACGGACTCGGTAAGTATGCGATCGAGTGAGGGATTTAGTGTTAGGGAGCGGACAGGTAAGTGTGCGATAGTGAGGGACTGTGGGTTAGGGGTGGGTTAAGTGAGTTAGGGTTAGGGTGCAGGTAGGGTGTGTGTGCGATGGTGAGGGACTGTGGGTTAGGGTGGGTTAAGTGAGTTAGGGTTAGGGTGCAGGTAGGGTGTGTGCGATGGTGAGGGACTGTGGGTTAGGGACTCGGTAAGTGTGCGATCAGTGAGGGATTTAGTGTTAGGAGCGGACAGGTAAGTGTGCGATAGTGAGGGACTGTGGGTTAGGGGTGGGTTAAGTGAGTTAGGGTTAGGGTGCAGGTAGGGTGTGTGTGCGATGGTGAGGGACTGAGGGTTGGGGGTGGGTTAAGTGACTTGGAGCAAGGTGGCAGGTAGGGTGTGTGTGCGATGGTGAGGGACAGTGGGTTAGGGACTCGGTAAGTGTGCGATCGAGTGAGGGATTTAGTGTTAGGAGCGGACAGGTAAGTGCGATAGTGAGGGACTGTGGGTTAGGGTGGGTTAAGTGAGTTAGGGTTAGGGTGCAGGTAGGGTGTGTGTGCGATGGTGAGGGACTGTGGGTTAAGTGAGTTAGGGTTAGGGTGCAGGTAGGGTAAGTGTGCGGTAGTGTCGGACCTTAGGGTTAGGGTTTGGGTTAGGGATAGTGCATATGTTATGTAGTGTACTGTGTTGGTGTAATGGTTTTCGGTGTTTTGCGTTGTCGGCGTTTTATGTTTTCGGTCTTTTCGTTTCGGTCGTTAGTGTTTCGGGCAAACGCGGTTTCGAGGTTTTAAAGGTGATCCATATATATATATATATATATATATATATATATATATATATATATATATATATATATAAAATAATTGCTTATATATCTCAGTTATTCCAAAACATGTCATTTGCAAAACAACATATAACCAATATAACATTCCAACATGTTAGTGTTAATAAAAGACAATCCCCCGGATTCATGAAGCTCGGCGCAAGGCCGGCATAAGGCTTGCACTGGCCGTGCAGCATATAACTGGCGTAGCAGTACCACATGCATAGTAATGAGTGTGTGCCACAACCACAACCACGTGCATAGGGCACGTGCGCGAGTCCAGGGAGCCCAAGTAGGATGCGCCTGTAGGCGTGGCCAAGCCGGCAGGCGATGAGCAACCTAAAGTGCTGACTGTCACAGGCCGCCTGCAATAGTAACCGCACCAACCAGTGTCCGTGGATAATGAAACGTATGCAGAGTATGCAACATAGTACCCGTCCACATAAAATGGAGAACCAAACATAAATCCACGAAGTACAAAATGTTCCCGTCCACGGAACAAAGGATACTCGGAATGCCATGTCCATCATGCAATGCACTGTCAGCAGGCATACCCAGTGGAGGTGTACTGCATCATGTCAGCGCACCGCAACTACACACGACTAGCCCCATGGGCACGGTCACCAGCAGTCCCACAGTGGTAGTGAGAGTACACAGCTGGGCAGTCATGGCCATATAACAACCAGAAAGAAACCAGATATCCCAAACACAGACAAACATGTGTATAGTAAAATGTGCTAGACACAGCAACGTAACCGTCATATACACATAGGATGGCGTATGCCGAATCAGAATATCCAGAAGCAGAACCCATGCATGCAAATGTAATACACAACAACCCCGTCATAGCACGTAACCCGCACCCATGTCCGACTGTCCACCCAATCCAGCTAGCAGCCTTGCACAGCTGCACACTAACACACAGCGGGTATACCCCAGATGTAGTAGGAAGTATTGTCCTAGGCAGTGACACACGTGCAAATATGTACCCCACATGTCAACATCCCATCCCAGGTACTGATATCCAAATGGCTGCATGTGAATGTGTTGGCAGAATGTGTACATCCCGCATGTGGTTACGGACCTGTCGAAACCCCATAGGTGTTCACACACCACGGTGTCCATAACTGTACACATCTGGACAAAGCAGTATGTGCAGCCACTGTACCGATGATTAGCTATGCAGACATATCAAACACAATACACAGGGCGGAACAGCCGTCCACCAAGCAGGTCACCCCAGCAGGGTTGCCACATGCACAGAATGTCAAGGTGGGACATCACTCGTAGATATGTGTTGTTCCATATGGCAAAACACCCATGGCCAATGCAAAAGATAGAATAACATGTATATGCCCGGATGAATGGTTATGTCATAGCATGGGAATAGCTTAAGCTATCCAACATAATAGTCATGTGTACCAGATACAAAATGCCTGTAACACGCAAGTAGTAATGCAGGAAGACATACACGATTGTGTCAGTATCACAGGACATATGGCACGTGTCAAGTGTCGACGCAGGACACATATGTCCATAATGGGGCCCCCTGCAAAGAGGAACACGTGCCAACCCCACCCCCCACTGACGTATCGGCAGTATAAATACAAACCAAACACACACCAACACCACCATCCAACCCATGATAGCAACAAAGGCCGGACAAAGACCAACACGATGCGTGCACAAATAGGGACACATGTAACCGGTGCTCCGACAACCTTCCACAGGCCACCGAATAATAGTATGTACATACACATGTAATGCCGTGAAGGATGTGTGGTAGTCCCCAGTATCACAGAGGTAGGTACACAGATACACTGTAACCAACCATCACATATGTGCACTGTACACAGCATACCTGCAGGTAATACATAGTTCAGTCATGTGCCACATAAATATCCACGTATGAATGAGGACAGGGGATAGACAAGTGTGAATGGGAAAAACGCAGAACATGGCATATGTATGATAACCGGCACCACCCACAGCATTGTATGCCAATAGCAGAAGCTATTGTTGGTTGTCCAAACACTCGTGTCTGTACATACAGAATGAATATCATAGCAATAACCCATGCCTGGGTGTGGGTAATGCTGGATATACCCACGGTAGACGTGGTGCCGTCCCGAGGGCGATACCCGAGGGACCAAACAAAGGCAACCATGGGTAAATACAGCAGTACCCACACCCAGACGTGGGTATTGCTATTATGCCATATCATCTAGGAAAATAAACTATTAATCCCCAGACATAATGGCACAGCATAATGCCTGTCTGCTGCCCGTCCGCAGATGTCTGGCATCCGCGGCGGTGCTGACGTACTGCGCGAGATGTCCGTTGCTAATGTCGAAACTGTCTCACTATGTAAAACACAGTCAACATAGCAAATCAATACAAAACAGCAACGGAGAGCTCGGTGTCCCCGTTGCTGTGTTGTACAACCTGTCCCGCTATGTTAAATGTGTGTAGCAGAGCGAGACTGCCCCAAAGTAAACAACGGACATCACCGTGGCTCAGTTAAAGCTGTCATGCTATGTTAAACTCATGTAACATAGCGAGACAGGTTATAAATACCGAGGTATCCTAATGGAAATATGTCTGGGCGACCGGACCGTGTGCCATTACTATAACCCGATCTACAACGGGCATGCTGGCCAATCAGCGTGCACAGTTAGGAATAATGGGGGTGGTTATGGTATAATAGACATGGACAAACCATGCCCATGTGCCTCATCTGACATTCGTACATGGTCAGGGCAGTTCCGTACACTAGGCGGACAAGACCAAACCCAGAGCACCACAAGAACACCCTGGCAATCAAAGACCTGTATGCGTTGGGGCTATAAGCCCCTAGGATCTGAATATCCCTGCGGTCACGCCATATGCATCCTGGGTCAAGAGCAGTAGGGAATAGGGAATGTGTAACATGTAGTACCACACTTTTCCCAGCAGGAGAATGGATGCCTGTGACGTAAGTGAGTGCGGGGGGGGGATATGTTAATGTAGCTATGTACCATGGGTATGCATATAAATGAGACAGAACAGCAAACGTGTAGTGGTCACAGCAACCGGCCAACGTGAATGCAGTCCCGTTTGAATTACGACTATAGAACATATAAATGTGAATGTGTAAGTAATGCGTCTGTGCCACAAAGACAGTTACATGTGTAAAGGTGAAAGTGTGTTCCGCACACGTCCGTTAACCGGATCAGAGATATGTTACTGGAACAGTCACAACTAATACAGGCCACGTAATCACACAGACTCAGTAAACATATGTAACCCAGAATACGGATATGCATGTGCGCCTGAGCGTAACCCACAATTAGGAAATGCAAGTGCGCCTGTGCGTGTGTGATCCGCTCACAGCAGGGTAAGTTAATGCTGTGTCCTCCACGTTAGTTATACATGTCTCAAAACTGTCAGCCTCTGAAAGTATGGAACCGAACAATGCCATGCAAAGTACTGGTACAAATAGTGAGAAACACATGATATGTGATAAGACAAACATAGAATGTGGATAGAATAACGGGTGTGTTAGTAGCAGGGATTGACGAAGGGTATGCATCTGTAACCCGACCTACTTGTCAGAAGGTGCCACCGTACGTTTATGTAAGTTTTATGTTGGTTTACATTTGTTGACCGGGCTAGGCTAGCTGAATATATGTCCAGTGTCAGTAGAGGCCCGGGGAGAAATGCTCCACACACAATAATAGCACAACATACCAAAGTCGTCATATATGTAAACAAAAATGAACAACAATAGAAAGTGTCCAAACAGGACTGGTTACATAAAGATTCCAGAAGACAAAGAAAAATATAGTCAGTGGAAGCACGTCATAATTATAGAATCAAGTCTCTATAGAATCAAGTAAGTCTCACATGAAATGCCAGCAAATTGCCAGATAGACACAGGTCAATGTAACACACACCTAAGATAAAGGGCCAACCATCCGTACACTCTGCCAGAACCTGTACAGTGGAAAGGTATGGTATGGTTATAGATGTGTGTACACAGGTAATCCACAGACAGTAACAAAGCAAGGTATGAAATGAGGGGTTCACATGTATATATGTACACACAACAGACCTACGTCCCCTATATATGACACATGGATATAAATATGCCAAGTAATAGATAATATGGGTAGTCAAACAGACATCCGCGAACGGGGAACATACAGCAGCAGTCAAAACCACTGGCCAGAAGGTGACAGTCCAGCAAGTTCTACACTTTACACATGCACACTGGTGTCCATTGTAGGACTCCAAAAATTGCTCCATTTGCAACACCTGCTGCGATTGACGCAAAGGAAGTAACACCCGCAACTACGGAACAGCTATACATGCACTAAAAGCGGGTTCAAGGTTGATGACACATGTGTCCATGAAATGCAGGACATATGAACAGATATCCCCAGAGTGGCGAGTCCATAGAAGTGCATCCACATCCCAGCACCGCACACATTAACCATGTGTAATGTGTACCGTTGAGGGTTGCAGGCATGGGGACCTGGGTATGCAGAAATGGGCCTAGGTGTTGTTTGGCAGAGAATCCGTAGGCCCGCCCCGTGGGAGGGATGTGGGTATAGCACATGCCTTAATCCCCACTAATGGTGCAAAGCATCCACCGGATAATGCGGAAAGCAGGTGTGAAATATGTTCAGCCCTATATCAGTGTCCTGTAGGCGATTCCCATGCGTACGACCAAGATGGCACCCATAACTGGAAATCTGTCGGAATAACACAGCTGCAGTAAGGCATAGCACAGGAAATACAGATAGGGACTACATTAGAAATACCCCATACAAAGTCAGACTGTTGTGCGAATACTGGCGTACATAGCTCTCAACCTTCCATCACCAGAATGAGGAACACTCGCCTTCATAATGTGGAACAAATGGGCAAAATGTGGAACACATACTAATGGCTTACTAACAACTTCAACTAGGAAGGTCATAGGATGGTTAAAATATGCTGTTTTCACTTATAAAGAAGATCCTTTAATTAATTAATATGATTAATGTCAATTGACCATGGATTTAACCTAAAACATTCCTAACACTGAATGTGTAACAGACCCTTTCAATGTGGAACTTTGTGGAATTTCGAGGAGCATGATCCTTTTAAGACCCCAAATGAGGTACGTCCCTCATAACGAGGTACACTGGAGAGGTATGCTGGCATAGCCATGAATACGGATGTTATGAGTGTCACTAATCATGCAATGGAAATAGTGCTCCCTATCACCCACTGCACAGTCCGGAATGCCTAGGCAGCAATCAGCTAGGAAGGCACAGCACTATGCGAAACGTAACAAGGGCAATGGCCGAACGTCAGGGCGTGTACACATAATGACAACAGGTCAGGGTATGAAGGAGCTACCTGTCCAGAATACATGTACTGAACCGGTGATACTAGGCAGACAGGTGGGAAGAAAGACAGCAGGACAAATGTGCAAACATGTATATGTCCTACCCCGGTAATTGTGAATGACAACGTATGCCCGCGAAGGTCAATGTGGAAGGTAATCAGACACAAAGGTGAAGTGTCCCCCAGGGTGCCATGAAGTGTCAACATAACAATTACCAGGCCCCCATAGTCGTACGTGAGCCCTGCCACTGACGGGAAGCGCAAATACGCACACATATGGTACAGGAAAGAACAAGTAGTGTAGATAAGCAGATGTAGACCTGTGTGAGGAATACAACAGTCTGCGTGGGTGTGCCGTGCAAACACAAAGTAAAGTCATGTGGTCTGTCATGCCGCCACACACTGTGTGTGTATTGTAGGCAGACAGTAGGTATGTTGTATTAGACACATACCCTGCAACTGCACAGATGTACGCAGACTGTGTAGAAGTCTGCCTCATATGTTCACTGTGTTCCACGTAACAGTAACAGTCCGGCGCCCTCATGATAACTGATGACAGGAAACAATGACAAACATGCGAGGAAGACACCAAATCAGACAGAAATGCCATACGCATGCATAACATATCACTGTGCCCACTATCAATGTTTCTAAGAGCAACATGACATGACTGGCCCCGAATGTCCCACTATCACATAAGGCCGTGTCCAGATATACGCTCCCTGAGGTGGAGTGTTATGAACAGACACAGATACATGTGTGTGGAAACACTAGTATCCACTGCAAGACGATGGAATGTGCTGCTGTAGGAGGGTAGTACTGTCTGCAGGTATGTGCTAAAATGCACATGAAACAGCTGTCTACATGGATTACCCATAGTGGCGACACCTGCACAGGCGATTATAGTGGGACATACACACGACCATGCACACAGCTCAGATAGACATACACACACCATAAACAGGCAATGATACACAAGGTCTATGGCGTGTACGAGTACAGTGACAGTACAGCAAGGATAGCTGTCTGCCAAGATATACAGCAGATGTCTCTAGGGCGTGCAACACCTCCCGAACACGGACGTTGCATGGACAATGTTTGGATATGCATCGTACCACATTTCTATGTGTCAGCCGTGCAAATATGCGATACATGGGACAGACAGCTGTCCATGCAAGAGCAGCGCTATGGGCATAACATATGTATGTATATATACATCGAGAGAGATACAGACAGACACATGTGGCAAGGCCGGTAGTGGAACCTACACATCACTACCCTATCACACCACAGCAGGACGCACGTGGAGAACACGCTACGGAGGTCGCTAACCACAGCAGGCACACAGGCAGTCCACTAGCTGTGTTCCAACATCCGCAAACACAGAGATGTCAGCAGGATATATGTGTGCTGCGGAGCATCTAAAACCATAACCTATGAACCCATGCGGCTGGGAGCATAGACATACATACACACACACACACACACACACACAGCTGGCAGGCATGGGAATTGACCTCACCCCTACCTACCCAACCGCACGACAGTATGACACAGGTACGGAACGCGCTACTCGGAGCACTGAACACAGCACTGTCAGAGGCATACGTCTAGGTGGGTGACATCATCCGCAAAGGAATAGACGCCGATAGCAAATGTATGTGTTGTGAAGCGTCTAAAAGCATTACTATCTCCAGAGGCAGCTGGAAACACACACACACACACACACACACACGGGGAAGGGCCGGGAGTTGAACCTACACCTACCTACATGAACACACTACAGCATGATGCATTTACAGAATGCGCTACTGAGATTACTGAGCACAGCACTGTCAGAGGTATACTTCTAGGTGGGTGACATCATCCGTAAAGGAATAGACGCTGATAGGCAAGGTATGTGTTGTGAAGTGTCTAAAAGCATTACTATCTCCAGAGGCAGCTGGAAACACACACGCACATGGGGAAGGGCCGGAATTTCAACCTACGCCTACCTACATGAACACACTACAGCATGATGCATTTACAGAACGCGCTACCGAGATTACTGAGCACAGCACTGTCAGAGGCATACTTCTAGGCGGGTGACATCATCCGTAAAGGAATAGACGCTGATAGCCAAGGTATGTGATGTGAAGTGTCTAAAAGCATTACTATCTCCAGAGGCAGCTGGAAACACACACACACACACACACACACGGGGAAGGGCCGAGAGTTGAACCTATGCCTACCTACATGAACACACTACAGCATGATGCATTTACAGAACGCTACCGAGATTACTGAGCACAGCACTGTCAGAGGCATACTTCTAGGTGGGTGACATCATCCGTAAAGGAATAGACGCTGATAGCCAAGGTATGTGTTGTGAAGCATCTAAAAGCATTACTATCTCCAGAGGCAGCTGGAAACACACACACACACACACACACACACACACACACCACACACACATGGGGAAGGGCCGGGAGTTGAACCTACGCCTACCTACATGAACACACTACAGCATGATGCATTTACAGAACGCGCTGCCGAGATGACTGAGCACAGCACTGTCAGAGGCATACTTCTAGGCGGGTGACATCATCCGTAAAGGAATAGACGCTGATAGCCAAGGTATGTGTTGTGAAGCATCTAAAAGCATTACTATCTCCAGTGGCAGCTGGAAACACACACACACACACACACACACACACACACACACGGGGAAGGGCCAGGAGTTGAACCTACGCCTACCTACATGAACACACTACAGCATGATGCATTTACAGAATGCACTACCGAGATTACTGAGCACAGCACTGTCAAGAGGCATACTCCTAGGTGGGTGATATCATCTGCAGAGGCAAGGCAGCCAATAGGGAATGAAGACAGAGTGCGCAGTCACACAGCATGTTGCTATCCCAAGGTGGGCGTACAGTAACACGGCAGTGCTGCCCTCGGGAATACTAACTAACTATGGAGCACAACATCACGACATGGATACAGGATGCACCACAGACAGTACACCCTATGAGAGAGCAACTGGCGTGCATGATGTAGGCAGCCATTGTGGCATAGCAACTACATATAACTCACCTGGACAGCCACCATGGCTATGCAGGATGTCATTGGCCATGGCTACATGCCTAGTATCAGACGTCGGTGCCGACTGTACTGTGTCTCCATGCATGGCATAGTGGGCATGCCCACACACCTAGCGGTCGCAAAGGGGAAACATACATGCATACGGGGTATACTCACAGAAGGGCACAGTGTGCACTGTACTGTGTGTCCATCTACACAACTGCTTACTGGGCATGCTCACACATTTAGCATTTGCAGAGTGCAGACATGCATACACATGGGGTTGAATCATGAAAGGGCAGAGTGTGGAACGCTGTGTATGTCCACCTACACAACAGCAAACCGGGCATGCTCACACACTTGGCGGTTGCAAAGGGGGAACATACATGCACACGGGGTATAATCACAGACGGGCGCGGTGTGCACTGTACTGTGTGTCCATCTACACAACTGCTTACTGGGCATGCTCACACACTTAGCATTTGCAGAGTGCAGACATGCATACACATGGGGTTGAATCATGAAAGGGCAGAGTGTGGAACGTCGTGTGTGTCCACCTACACAACAGCAAACTGGGCATGCTGACACACTTGGCGGTTGCAAAGGGGGAACATACATGCACACGGGGTATAATCACAGACGGGCGCGGTGTGCACTGTACTGTGTGTCCATCTACACAACTGCTTACTGGGCATGCTCACACACTTAGCATTTGCAGAGTGCAGACATGCATACACATGGGGTTGAATCATGAAAGGGCAGAGTGTGGAACGTCGTGTGTGTCCACCTACACAACAGCAAACCGGGCATGCTGACACACCTAGTGGTTGCAAAGGGGGAACATACATGCACACGGGGTATGATCACAGACGGGCACAGTGTGCACTGTACTGTGTGTCCATCTACACAACTGCTTACCGGGCATGCTCACACACTTAGCATCTGCAAAGTGCAGACATGCATACACATGGAGTGTGAGCATGAAAGGGCAGAGTGTGGAACTTCGTGTGTGTCCACCTACACAACAGCAAACCGGGCATGCTCACACAATTAGCATGTGCTACGCACCGTCCGGCATGCAGACGGAGTGTACACACTGCAGGTCATGGTCAGGTAAACCCATCCACACGCACAGGGTGGTCACACATGCAGTTACTTGTACACACACAGATGACATCACAGGTGTCACGGGTGCAGGTCAAACATGTACACACTGCAGTGAACACTGTAGCTGCCATGCCAGCACCATGTCATCGGTGCAGCAGTATGCCTCACGGTCCAACAACAGCATGTGACATATGTCCACAGGTCTGTATAGCGGTGTACACCAGTCGTGCAGAGTACACATGTACTAACAATGATCCCACATGTGTGATGTAGTCCGCCCATATCAGTATACATAGACAGGTCGGCTCCACACATACCACAGCCCTGACACAGCTATGACACATGACTGCTGCTGTACCAGAGTGAACCAACGTCCGGATATGTCATACATGTGATTGTCTGGCTGTGTGCATGGACTGCACACAGGACACATATGAAGCCTGTGATGTACCACATGCATAACACTGGCGTATGCGGTGCTACACACACGAATGGAAGGTGGACACATGTCTGTGGTATGCTCCCACTACAGGGTGTAGCGGTGTTGACTGGGACACATACCCTTGTATTGTTCACCTGTGACAGCTGTGATACCATACCACAGTCCATGTTCTATGTATGTCAACACACATGTCAAAATGTAGCAATGCATACACACATGGCAACAGGGGACACATGTGACACGTGTACTGTGCATGGTGCAGCCATGCATGAGCAGTGGCCGATGTCCATAACATAGTTGCAACTCCCTACCACATGCGTACCCATCATGGGGGCCGTTATATGGTGGCATAGTAACAGCATGTATGGCGGTATGTGTGTACATCATGTGTTTAAACACCTGTCCACATGCATGTGTGCAGGTGGTGGCTCACAGGTGTGTCACACACCATCCTACCCTGCCATGTGCATACAGTATGCTATGTCGCTGTTACATGACAGTGCTGCCATAATGCATACCCATCGGTCAGGTGTCATCGACTGTATGTCACATGGCTACTGTAACACCTACCACCTCCCAAGTGCATATATCGGCACATCTGCCGGATACAGTGTTGGTACGCATAATGCAGTACATACTGCTGCACGCCTGCACATGTCTCATATGGCGGGTGTGGCATTCCCAGCACCGACATGTGTGCAGGAATGTGTGCCCATGTATGCCACATATCGGGGGGACTATGTCCCACATGCCACACATCCCTGTACACCATAGTAGAGATCTGTACATACCTCAGTGTGGGGTGCATGGATGTGGATGGTGCAGTACATGCAACACGTCGTCTCTCCGTGTATACATGTGTGGTCACCACCATGTGTGTGTGTCAACATGTTTGTATGTCTGCTGCCTGGTGTGAGGGTGTATGCAGATATACTGTTGTGAACGGACACTAACCACACAGGGTGACCATCCTGTACTGCTGCTGCATTGCACAACCCTGTCGATGCCATAGGTGTGAGCAATACTGGCCACCTGTGCAAGTCCGCCCCCTGTGACATGGCGTGTGGGTGCATTGTATTGTGAGGGTGCTGACCACACAGGCAGGTGTCCCCATCTGCACACTATGGGGTGTGCACCATAGTGGTGTACACCCCGCAATTGCGGCCATAGTCCTGTACTGGTACAGCGTCCTACTGCTGCACAGCGTGCACCACAGCTGACAGGTGACACCTGAGGTCAGTGGCCAGCACGCTGTGTACGACACCTGCACAATGTCACCATACCTGTACTGTGTCCTGCCATGTATGTGATGTCTCTGTCCACTGTAGCCTGTGGCACCGACCACAGGCGTCAGGTGCAGTATATGTGTGGACATGTGTGTCATGTACTGTGTAAACAACGTTAAACTATGTCTGGCTCCGTACATTCTGCTCTTCAAGTTTTCCCTTAGAACTTCTCTACTTGCAATCTAAACTGTCTATTCTCTATCACAAAAGCTCAGCACTTGCTCCTAAAGCATTCTTATATAGGTAAAGTACATATATACTAAACAAAGTACTACATTAGCCTAGAATCCCCATTTCCCTATAGGTCCCTTCTGACTCAGTTACACAGCAAACGCATTCACATTTTCTAGCATGTCGAAGGGTCAATTGCTAGCGTCCTCTCCTGTTCAGCTGGTGAATCTGGGCATCCTGAGGCAATGTTACAATTGCCTCATGTACACAGACAACCCACACCTTCCCCCACAAAACACAAATACATTGTGACAGATGCAACTATATAGCCAAACTGGAGGCTGAGCTCTCTCAACTCAGGACCGGCAAGACCAGACAGGAGGAGAAGGACACCACGCACACCACAAACCCAGTTTCACATAGAACTATCACAACTGCAAAACAAACACATAAACACACAAAGACATACTCGGAGGCACTGTTCAAACATATACCAAAACTACAGAGGCCTCCAAAGCAGACACCCAAGCAACTGCCTCCTCAAGACATAGGACATGCAACACATAGTTCTCAAAGTCAGTGTGCTAAACAGTCACAGCCCTTAAGGCCACACACAATGCCAGACACACTTGTTATAGGTGATGCCATAGTCAGACACACTGACGTCCCACCCACCAGACTGAACAAGGAAGTGATCACAGTAGGCTGCCTGTCGGGCGCTAGAATCCGCCACATAACACAAGCACTCAGGTCACTCTGCAGCATGTGCAAGTATGATGCAGTCATTGTCCATGCCGGTGTGAACGGCCTGAGACATACCTCCCTGGACTACATGAAAAGAGACATAGAGGGGCACTCAGATTATGTAGCCCAGGCCGGTATGACCCTGACCCTGAGCAGTATCCTACCCTCACCAAGAATGATGCCACAATACAGAGTCAAAATGATCAGCTTTAATAATTGGCTTAATTACCGGTGTCAGTCTAAGGGTGTCCAATGTCTGTTTGCCTGGAATGACATGCTTGACAAGCCACTCTCCTTCGCAAGGGACGGCTTGCACCTGTCACCCCTGGGCTTCCGGATATTGGCAAAGGCTCCTGCCACGCCCATAGTGCCTTTTTCAGGCAAGGCTCAAATGATAAACCTACCGCCCTAGAAAACAAACCTGGAAAGAACTAAGGGTAATACTGCTCAATGCCAGTAGTCTAAACCCCAAGTTGCATGCCCTCAAAGCCCTCCTCAGTATGGAGAACATCGATGTCTGTGCTGTGACTGAAACCTGGTTCAAGGCTCCTGAGAGCACCCCAGCACTATCAGGTTATACCTCATATCACACGTTCTGGCCCCAAATCCGGAATGAACCACAAAAGGAGGGGGAGTCTCCATATGCATAAAGGATACCCACACCTCCAGGTTAGTGGCAACGCACGTAGCAGTGGAGACCATCCAGGTGCAATTAACCATAGGTAGAACTGCCCTACAGTTTGTAGCATGCTACAGACCACCCTCTCAAACTCAGGATACCCACACAGCCTTCCTGAAGACACTGGAGAGTATGAATGTCTCTCCAAACACCATCATATTGGGTGACATCAACTACCCATACATAGACCGGGAACATTACCCAAGACCCAACACCCTAGGCCAAAGGTTCTTGGAGTTCATACACCCAAATGCTATGGAACAACTAGTCACCATACCCACAAGAGGAGGAACTATACTAGACCTGATCATCACACATGGGGACGACATGCTCCACACAGGATGTATATCCCTCATCGGTGAGATCAGACCATAAATTAATATCATTGGAGATCCACATCCCGCCCCCACCCCCAGCAAAGGAGACCACGGTGAAGAACTTCTCAAAAGCAAACCTCACACTTCTTAAGACTGGAGTGGTACCCTTCAAGGCCTCTGAGCCAGTGGAAAACACAACCCACGCTGCTGAAACCCTTACAAATGCCTTCTACGAGCACCTCCAGGAATGTATGGATCAAGCAATCCCTAATAACATCAGGACCCTTTCCACCAAAGGCAGGCGCATGGTCTGGTGGACCCCAGCCATAAACAAACTCTACAACAAGAGGAGAAAGCTACTACATGACAGAGCAAAATCCCTAACAGGGAAGGCATCTCTGATCAATACTAGCAGTAAAATACGATCACTCATACAATCATCCAAGGCCACCTGTGGGAGAGGACTCACGAAAGACACAAAAGACAACCATAAGGCCTTCTTTAGCTATGGTAGAAACATGGGTGGAAGCTCACAGTTATGCTCGGAATTAGTCCAGAATGGTACAATGATCACTGAACCCACAGACATTGCCAACATACTGGCAGACAGGTTCCGTGCATATTTCTCCCCTCCCTCCCCCCCAAGAGGAGAGATATCTATCCCACCAGAGTCTAGCCTCCCAAACATCTCAGATGCCCAGGTGAGAGCTGCTCTCTCTAAAGCGGAAAACACAGCATCAATGGGACCGGACGGTGTCCCCGGCTGTGTGCTACACGACCTCAATGAGGACCTAAACCCGCACATAAGGCTGCTTATTTAATATTAGGTAGCCTTACTACAGGATACGTACCCAAAGAATGGCGTACGGCAACTGTGGTCCCACTCCAAAAAGGCAGTGCTTCTATGGACCCTGGACATTACCGCCCTATATGCTTGACGAGCCTTGTCTGCAAAGTTATTGAGGGGATCATAATGGAGCTCATAAATGAAGACATTGGGGACCTACCTACACTGGATCATACCCAAGTCGGCTTTGTCAAGGGCAGATCCTGCCTCTTGAACCTGGTCGACCTTTTCGGAAGAGTCACTAAGGCCATTGATGAGGGTAAGGCAGTTCACAGAGACTACCTTGACCTAGCAAAAGCGTTCAACACAATACCCCACGTGGGCATCATAGAAAACCTCACCAGGGTAGATGTAGACACATATGTCACAAGATGGGTTGCAAACCGGATCAAGGACAGAACCCACAGGGTTAGTGTTCCTGGTGCCATGTCAGACTCTAAGCCGGTCATGAGCGGTGTCCCACAGGGCTCAGTCCTGGGCCCCCTCTTGTTTGGCATTTATTGTTCTGACGTGCAGGCAAACATGGGGGGTTGTGGCTGACAAGGTATGCAGATGACTGCAAACTGGGCACCATAATCGACACCCCATCAGACACAGACATCCACCAGAGGTCTCATAGAAATGGATAACTGGTGCCAGAGCCATGGCCTTAAGCTACATGCCAAGAAAGGTATAGTCATACCCTTTGGGAAAAACAAGGTAACCCCTAATTACCACATAGGTGGTAATCCATTAAACACGGAAGATGTTATCAGGGACCTGGGGACCCAACTTGTCAGTAACCTCTCTTTTGACACTCACATTGCCAATGTGGTTAGGAAGACTTTCTACATTGCCCACCTGATCATGAAGGGATTCACATCCAGATCAGGGGAGGTCATTGTACCCCTGTACTCTTCACTTATCAGACCAATGATTGAGTACAACGCCCCATTCAGAATGTACCTAACCCGACACCTGCAGCAGTTGGAAGGACCCCAAACGTTCCCCACCAAAAGGATAAAGGGGCTCAAACATATGTCACACGCTGCCCGACTGAAGAAACTCCGGCTCTATACAGT
Source organism: Protopterus annectens (assembly GCF_019279795.1). Lineage (NCBI taxonomy): Eukaryota > Metazoa > Chordata > Ceratodontiformes > Protopteridae > Protopterus > Protopterus annectens. The sequence goes on from NC_056743.1 coordinate 1,029,404,584, forward strand.
CGCATACCGTCTGCTCCGAGGTGATCTGTGCCTGACATACAAGTCCATGTCCAACCCGGAATTAATGGACATGCTCCACCTCATAAGATCCAAATCAACCAGAGCCACGAGAGCAAGAGACACAAACCTCAACACGGATATAAATAGGACATGCTGGAGGGACAGGTTCATCACCCAGAGACTCCCTACACTATGGAACAGAATCCCAGTCCTTGTGAGGCAGAGCCTCTCACTGACTCTGTTCAAGAGAAAGCTTGACGAGTGGATGGGAGATCGTAGGTATACCCCGGGGAATCATCTCTGTGTCACTGCTGGACAGAGGCACAGCAAACTAATGGGTATAGTATCCTCATCCTAAGGGGTGGTGAAAGCCACACACACTCTGGCTAGGCTTATAAATGCCATAGGGCAGATAGCCTAGTATGTACCTATGCACCTATGAACCTATTTAGGTGTCCAGGCAGGTTGCGGGTACATGTGGTATGCTGATATTGCCAGATGTGCCTGTGGGTAATCAACAGCTACACGTGGGGGACCGATAACAATGTTCCCTGTAGGCACATGCGAGTACACCATAGGAGGGATTCAGGTTATCAGAACCAACATGGTGCTACACATGTAACCGTCACACATACCGTGAACACAGCTCAATGCATGCTGCACCTGCACTACATGGTATGTCTGCTGCATGTTGACAGTACACAACCCACGTCACATACGCACCAGTCAGTTTTCATACACAACCACTGCAACATACACATCACACGCTATGCATACACAGGTATCACATACACCTCTCACTATCTTGTCCACCCTGTGCATCAGAATATATTTGCATAACCCTGCACCGATGGTGTGGATGACAGGGATGTGGCAGAGGCTTCATCATATGCACAGGGTGATATGTCTGCCAGGGGCATAGGCTGCACCAATGGATGACATCATGTGTGTGTGTAAGGGCCAGTGAGTTTACTGGGCATGACTGTGCAGAATGCATGTGGATGTGGTGGAGCCCTACAGTTGTGTCTGCTGTGTGTGGGTATGTGTGTACACAGTTCAGCCATATGTGATGCCTACACGGGGTATAATTGGCAGCCCCAGACTGTACAGTGCAGGTTGTACGGCTCACTGTGTCCGTCTGCGGCCACGTGACCCGTGCCTGCCTGGGGTCGCACGGGCACTACCGGGTGGAGGTATAGAGTGGCTACTCTCCGATGACACATGTCTGCTGGAACCGTGTCCACACTGGGACCAGCCAGGGCCACGTCCACGTGGCCTGCTGTGTCCTGGTGTGGACGGTGTAGCACCAGCTGCACTGCTGCTGCTACCGGCACTGTGTGAGTGGGCATGAGAGGTGGCACGCACACATCGACCTACACTAGGTGGTGTTGCTGGCCTACGCCCACGTGTCCTACGCCTCACCCATACCAGGTGTTCCAGCACAGACAGCTCACGCTCGTGGATTGCCATGCCTCGGTCGAGGATTCCAACCATCTCACCTAATCGCCTATCCAGTACATTAGCAATCTGCTGTTGAGCATTCGCCAATGACTGGATGTTGTCATTTAGGGAATGGATTGCAGCCCTCTGCAGCCTCTGCCCTTCTTGGTTCTGCCGTTCTGCACATGCCTGTGCCGCCATTACAGTCTGGAACATGCGTCTGGTGATACCAGCTGCTGCGCCCTGTACAGCAGGTGCATGTCTGCCAGAGGTCCTCCTACGAGCAGCACCAGCCACATGCCTGTGTGGCACATCACCAGTCATTAGACTGGCAACATGGTGTGTAGGCGCACCTTCTGTAGCCACCACACATTCCTGCTCAATGCCAACAGATGCTGACTGTCCTTCCTCTATGGGCAACGGTGATGTGGTATGTGTCAGCATCAGAACCGTGTGCGGGGATGAGGGGGACATAGGTGGGATGGTAACCAATGGCACAGCTTCTGCCCCTGACAACCCTGCCTGTACCTCATGCATGTGGTCATCACCGCTAGTATCTGTGGGGACACTAACATCAGATGGACCGCAGGAGGGGAACGCACCTACACCACCTGTGAATACAAAGACATACTATAAGGTACATTACACACACGCAGACACACATGCAGACACACACGCAGACCCACACACACGCAGACACACACACACATGCAGACACACACACACGCAGACACACACACACACACACACACACGCAGACACACCATGCATGTGATATTGCAGATGGCATGCAGCATTCCCACACTACAGCACAGGGAATGCAGCCCAGACATTAATAGTGTTAGTATGCATACTGCCCTGGGGTGCACACTACATCAAGCAGGTGTCATATCAGTAGGAATGCAGTACACACAATCATGGTAGTTTGCATGCATCACCGTGATACACCCTGTGGCCACAGACAGGTTAACAGTACACATGGCTGACGTTACCTTGACATGTAATCCGCCGACATGTGCGGTAACATGTGGACATGTGTGACAGTGGTGTCCCGCCACATGCACCACATGATAATGGGCTTCACAGTGCAGTGTTGTGTGTACAGTCTACAGATAGAATGCATGTTTAGCAAATATGTATGTGCAGGTGTGGTTAGTGTGAGCTGTGTACATAGCTATACAGTGGGGAGTACAGGCACTGTGCCACTGCATGGCAACAGGACGCATGTATGTTGCTGTGCAATGCATAACATGGATGCATTGCATTGCCATGACTGCAACACAGTCATGCTGTTCCACAGCCCGTATATGGTAGACATCGGTGGCACCTCCGGTGGCTGCAGACAGGCATTCTGGTTGTCTGGTGTACCACATCAAATGTACAGGTGGTCCACTATGGCTATGATCGCACTATGTGTGGACAATGTGCAACGGTGTCTATCCACATCAGACGTACTGTGTGGCAACATGCCTGTGGCTATCACCCATGGCCATGTGTGACTGGGTCTTGGACAATTGTGTGTGATGGGCATTGTGTACCCATTCCTGTGGTGTCCCATGTGACATACACACATACATGTCGGAGGTGTCACAATCCAGAGGGCTATGCAAACAACAGTGTGGATGTTTGCTTTGTCGGGTGTAGGTCATGTGATGGTGTGACAATATTGCAGACAGAACACCACGGGCGTGTGACATGTCGGGTGGCATGTCACAACGTGTGCACACAATGTAGGGGCATATGTCACATTGGTGACACCTGTGTGCTGCCCAGATCACTGCTCACTGCGTGGTACTGTGTGCGTACCACGAATGGTGTTCCAATGCATACTACATATGCATCCGTTGTAGAACACCTCCACAGTTGTATGCATAGCTGCCCGCACATATCACACTGACAGGTACTGTGGTTTCATGCCGGTGTATAATAACGGTTGTATCTACTGCACACGGGTGGCATGTGTGTGTCTGGTGGTGCAACCTGTATACCGTGACTGGAACAAAACCCAGGTGTGCATGTTATACCTGGCCACATGGCGAATAACCCTACACTGTAACATGCCTGTTACTAACAACAGTCTCACCTGTGACGGACCCATGTCTGTGCGACACGCCAGAGGTACCTGTATAGGGGCGACACAACAGTATAAACATTATCCATGACTGTATGACAGCCACAGTTCGCACTGTGCATGTCACATCATGTACCTGTGTGATAGCATGTGGTATGCACACGTCTGCAAACACAACGTAGCATACTGTAGTATGCGGCTTGTGTGCCCATATACCTGGCATGTGTTGTTACTTTACATGATGTACAGTGACACCTACACCTACACTGGATATCATACTCATATGCAAGACTGACTTACCAGGCAGCTCCAGGCTCATTGGTTGGGAGACACCCACCTCCACGATGGCGGCTAGTGTTTCTGCATGCTGTTCCCTGGGTGTCCCCAGGCTGGCCAGGAGCTCCTCCATGTGTGTGAGTGGGGGCTGGGTTGGTGGCCCACCATCTGTTCCACCTTGTTCTCTGGCAATTGCGGCGGCACACTGTTTCGCGTGCCATATGAGGTCCGTGCAGTGTTGGTGTATCTGCTGGTAGGTGCGGTTGTTGCCACCCACGTCATTCACCCTCCTGCGCATATCCTGCCACAGGTCATCCCGCTGCTGCGCTTGCTGTGGAACATGGCTGAATAGCAGGTTATAGTTGTCATGGAGCAACGGTATGATTACTTCATCCTCCTGGCGGCTGAAGGCTGGCAGTTGTGAATGAGGCATTATCTGTAAGACATAATGATGGTGACAGGTCACATTCACACTGATGTACTGGTATACCGCTGAACATACATTGCTATGACATGTACGACATCTGCACAGTAATCTCTGAGACGCATCATGACACTGACACAGCTGATGTGTTGCTGTCACACCTGTCACACCGTTATGCAGTGGGTATCATATCATATCTCTGTGTCAACTCATCACACTGTACATACCCCATGTAGATGGTAACCTGCTGTGGACATGTGTACCTGCCTGCACCTGTGTTCATACCAATCAGCACGTGGCCCGATGTGTGCACAGTTCTACTGTTCACCTGGATGCTGTGTATATGTCACTGGGCATCACAGACGCAGCCGTTATGGACGTCAGCGGTGGCACTGCACACATACACATGGACACCTGTACATGCATGTGTTGTGCCATATACATCTACTCAGCACTGTACGGGTGTTGGACAACCTGCCACGGCTTGCCTGTATTGCACATGTGATACACATGGGACAATGTCTAATCATATGACATTAGCAGGGATGGTCATACATAGCATGTGCGCGCGCACGTTGTACATGCTGACACACAACACTTGTGACACCACAAGGTGCATCAGTGCTACATTACTGATCTGGTCAGTTGATAGTGCAAGTGCCATGTGGCCATCGCACCATGTATGACTGTGATGGCACGTGCAGCCTTGCTGGACAGGACTGCATGGTATGGCAGGGTATATCACATACATGGCACAGGGATGTGTCCCGCCTGTGGGATACCAGTATTGGGAGGGTGGCTGTCCATTCCATATGTCATTTCTATGGGTATATGGACATGTCGCATGTCTATCATTATGGTGTGGACAATGGCCTTCTGCAATGTAGGCAGCATGCTGCTTGGTGGGGGTGTGTATGGTGCATGCTGGTATCACACATCCATGCATACACATTACCCTGACAGGTGCTATGTGCTGTGATATTGTTCAACAAGGTGCTGTATGTGCCCGCACGGTGATATCCCGTGCACATGGATGGTACCCCGGCCTGACATGGGTACCACATATGTCTACATCCAGTGCCTGCTGCCACCACCATGTTGGCGGGTGCGCTGCACAGCACCATCCCTCCCACAGGGACCATGGTGTTGAGCACAGCCTAGGTATTCATTTATGGGGATGGGGATGTTCACATAGCGGGGGCACTGCTGGTATCATCCATCAGACCATACACGCATGAAGCACACCTCACACACACAGCCCATTCAGTATGTTGTTCGCAATACTGACACAGCTATACTGCTAGGCCAGGGCCATTCCCAGCCATACATACACAGATGCATAACACGTCTCTCTGTGGCATGGGCTACAATGACGGTGGGGTTCAACACATACCGTGTTTGACTGTGGCTGGCGTTGATGTTCTGTGCACATGTCAACACAGTAACCCTGTTCTACTGTAGCCAGCGGTGATGTGCTGTGCACATGTCAATGCTGCACATTGTGTTGGTGTCTGTCTGTCAACAGGCCAGGGGTGGAACACGCAAGGGTATTTGTAATCAAATATGCATGCCGCCCTGTACAGCTGTACTGCTAACATCTCAGGTGCTAATGTTGCATGGACATGCACACCTTACCCAGAAAGGTGATAGTGGATTGCCACCCATACCCATCACCTCTTGTGGGTTGCTATTATCCAACACCCTATTTGTATTGTATGTTCAGGCTATGCACCTGTGCAGGACATGTGGGCATGTAATGCGCTACTGTGTACCTTTGCACCCATTGCACAACATGTCACACAGGTACACTGGCAGCCATACACTTCACAGCTTGATGAAGGTACGACAGGTGTTGTACACACGTAACACATATCCTGTGGGACATGGTCGTATGTACAGGCATGTCCGACAGTCACGTACCAGTGCTACCCCTATATGACGGATATGCCGTACATGTGGCAATACAGCAACTGTCACATGTACTCGTGCAATGCCCCCCTACCAACATGGAGCGGTACTGCCTGTGGGGGATGTGCGTCTGCATCCATGCTATGCCCATAGCTGTCAGTTGTACATCATTACGTGCAACGTACCTCATTTGGTGTTCTAACGGGTGCATGTTCATCATGGCTCCACATTGGTTGGGTCTGTCACACAGTCATTGTTGTACATGGTTTACATGCCAGCCATGGCTTACTATATGTGAATCAATGTAATTCATTGGGATACCATAATTATACATTAGAGCAGCATATTCCAGCCATCATATAGCCTTCCTAGATGACACTGTTAGCCAGCCAGTAGTAGGTGTTCCGCCATCTGCACATTAGTCACACAGTACGAGGGCTACTGTTACCCATTCTGGGGACAGGGTGCTGACAGCTGTGGATGGGTGTGATGCTGTCGACAAACATGACTGCATCTGACGGTCACGTCTGGATGGGTAATATTCACAACACACACCTACCTTCGTGTAGTACCACATCATCTACAACAATGGACATTCCTGCCAGAACAATGTATGCAGTATGTCTGTATGACCACTGTAGGCACCACTGGTGGCCCCCAGCATGGCAGCCGACAGCACCAGTGTATATCCCGCAGACCCATGGGTTACACCATTCACAACGCACCAGTCACGGATGACCCTGTTGTGGATCACATTGCAGTTCCACACATCATGTTACACACGGCATCATGCACTGAGATGTTGTGGATGGGTGAACAGCTCTGCAACTCAACATACGCACACATGACACATCACCTGGTACAATATATCTCTCATACAACATGTTATTGTGACTGCCCTGTGATGGCAATACACAGACTACGTGTACTAGGACATGCGATGGCTCACCGGTGTTATAGCCCTCTGGGTGTGTGTCTAGCCAAGTGTACAGTAGGCAGTGGTCTGAATACAGGGACACTGTACATTGACCTACTGTGTGACTGCAACTGTTGCCTATGCTCCTACTGTTATTGTACAGGCATGTGGTAACTGACCGCTATGACAGTCCTGGTCGACCACAATGCTGTGGCACCCATGACCTGCAGCCATCGGCCTGGGGTGTGGAGCACACATGTACATCTTCACATGCTATACTGCCTCTGTGGCAGTTTCACATAACTGTCTCCGGCAGGGCTGTAACAGGCAGGCACGGCATGGGGTCATGTGGGACACTGCTTGCATCTTCCACTGTGCTGCACACAAGCGAGGCACACACACTATTGCACCACTCACATATCTCTGCGGTGACTGGGACCTGCCTCCATGCTCTGCGCAGCACGCCTGCGAGTACGGATTGTACACGGATCGTACCTCCCAGGCACATACCTGGACTGGAACACCCACAGGTGAGGGGTTCACACATCACACAGTGTTTTGCACACATCCTGGATAGTTGCCTAACACAATGCATCTAAGGTGCTTCATGTGCAGATACCCATGATTGTGACCGCTATACACATTGTAACATGCGAAGGAGTCGACATTGCACACCACAGGTTACATACCGTCTGTGTTGTTATACTGTACATTGGGCCTCAGACAGCTAATACTGCCATGTGCTGACAGCAACCCACACTTCCCTGGAATAGACACCCATGTACCTACACATGCTAGAGTCATGCACTCCGCTCAGCTGGATGACACATTACACAACACATACCATACCTACACTACCCTTAGCATGCACAATACCTCCATGTGACTGGTGTGATGCACCTGGGGTTATCCCCTCTTTGGTGGATTAAACACATATGCTACATGGCCCTGCTAGCCACACCCTGGAAACACACCCATCGCAGCATACACGGAACATGTGTACTACAACCAGTACTACTGATGTCTGCTGACAGCAGTTGTTAACGGAGTGACACCCCAGCAGATGGACAGTGCACATACATATGCTGACACATACCACAGTGCGCTTCCGTAGCATGTACACAATTGCAGAAACCATGCTATTCCACACAGAGACATGGCGGTACTGACCTGTTCACAGACGCCACTGTGGTGGTCATGTTCCATGCACATATGATGTACAACCACATGTGCAGGCTGCTGCACAGTGGTGTACATTCACATGTGTGGGGTGCATCACTTGTCAGCCATGGTGGATCATCGAGGTCCATCATCACATACTCCAAGGCTAGCTACCTAAACATGACTGCCGCACATTGCGGTGTGGGGCCTCAGGCATGTGGTGGTATGTCTGTATTGTTTGGCTACATCCACATCTGATGTCACATACAATAGTCGCCCAGGCATTGCAGACCGAGCTAATGTTGGCAACATGCCAGGTGATGGCGTACTTACTGACAATACACCCTCTCACTCACTACAGGGTCGCAATCCATACATGGACATCGTAGTGTCCCTGTGGACACATACACGGTACTGACATGCACACGATATGTCCTGGGACACTGGCCCGATGTCACCTTCTGATGTCCCTGGCTGTAATGTCCCACCAACCTGTTCGGTATATGTCTCCGCACCAGGCCACTATATTCACTGCTAGCCTGTTGTCGGACATTGTGTACCCTGACCGCCGCTGGCGGCATTTCGCACTACCCACGGGTGGCACTGCATTGCACGTGTGGGACTGTAGTCATACACCCATGACTGGACCATTGTGAATGGCAATGGGGCACATCCTCACGAACGTGATTCCCACACACATTGATGGCCTCCAGGCCTTTCCTAGCACCCATGTTGGGCTTGTGTATGCCACAGTACGGCACATACACATGCTGGCCACCTGTCATACCATTGCATGGGCGATTGGGGTGGTACGGAGGCCGACACATCAGACGTTGTCCTCACATTGCCCTTCAGCACCATTCCACGTTCTGGTATTGGCAACTTACACTTCCACCTGCACATCATACCCTGTGTCTCAGGATGTTATGCTATGTGGCTCATGGACGGGACACACAGTGGTGCGAGCATACCATAGTACCTACTACATGTCAGGTACATATGGCATTACACATTCCTCAGTCATGGGGCCCCTCATGTTCACTATATGCTTACATACAGAACATGCTGTCAAAGAGTAGTGTCCATGCCTAGATATCCCACGCCTACATACCAAGCGCCATTATTGCTCCACCAGCTCATACCGATGCCAACCATATGGGTGTCAGTGTGGCGGATACATCATATGAGTATCATGGCATCAGGATGCATGACACATGGTGCATGCACATCACCTTTGCATAACAACATTCACCCACTGACTATCACATGGATACTGGTCCCGTACATACATATCACATTGTACATGGTTGCTGTACACACATATGCCACACACAGTCCTGTGGTTACCGTATTCCACTGTGGCATGGATACCCTTCTGCAAGGCCACACCTATCTGTACTGTGTGTGATGCTGGTACATAGGTAGCCATTGTACCTGTGAAATACACACATCTACACACAGTCAAGGGTATAATACCACATTTATGGTGTACCTTCAACAACAGCTACAGCTTTACATGGCACAACATTGTCATGCCACGATGTTTACCAGGCTCAGACGGTTTACATATGCGGCTGACATACGGACAACACATCTGTACACATCTGCATACCACATACTCAGGGGTGTCTTCTGCTCTGACACGGCCCATGTCCTCCACATTACTGATGCATATACTCCTCATACATGACATCTGCGGTGGGCAGTGTGAACGGACTGCTCCTGGATATGTGCACACACGCCACACTGCATGGGCTGGGCTTCTGTGTTACTTCCACAAACACAACACACACCATGCTGTGGAATATAGGTCCTGTGCACATCCCGCAGGGACAAACAGTAGCACTGTTCATGTGATACCTCCCTTGCTGTTTGAATGACACGTAGTCCTGGTACCACCACAGCAGCGGTACTGTGTAGACGTGCAGTTGACACCTGCCTCTGCTGTTCACAGGGCACTACCATGGGGAGGTGACACTACTGTGTACACTGCACATGTGTTTACACATGGACCTGCCAGACTGCATTGTTGCCCACTGTGCACCTGTGCAGCTGCTACAGGTCCTTTGGGCATGGTTACTTGGTGTCCCTTCCATTTCGGCTAGCTATCATGGTACTACTCTGTCCCATACCTACAGGCCATATGTATCCTGTTATTGCACATACCAATAGGCGATACCTGTGTTATGCATGATATGCCTGTGATACTGTGTATGATATCTGTCATATCTACCTAGACAGCTTTACATTACACATATTTCACATAGTATCCCCTAATGCAGGGCATACTTGCACGTCGGCCACACCTTACGTATGACATCAACAGTATATGCCCATACACATGCGTGCTGTGACAGTATACATACATGTCCTATCCCCTGCTATGGCACTTCCTTGTTGGACATCCACTGCCAGCAACGGCGTGTAGTATGGCATTGTTCTCTCTAATGCCCCCCTGTGGCAGCCCTTGTGGTGTCTCCACTGTGTACATGATGTCCCACTGCTGTACACACGGTGTCCACAAGCATTGGTATGCTCAGCAGGATATCACTACATAACTACCTTTCAACACTTTCTGCATTACGGACAAGTGTAATTAATTACAACCACCATTCACATACAGTACAGCTTCGTCATACACATCATGCATTACACAAACGTACATATCGTGTGTTCTACATACCTTGTCGGTGTTTCGTTCCGTGTTTCGTTCCGTGTATCGTTTTTCCGTTTTCTTTCGCTTGCGGTTGTACACTGCTGGTTCGGTATGAGCATACAGTTTGAATATCCTGAGAGTCATCCTTATATCCGTCGATACCTGCAACATGTGAATTAATCCCACCAATTGCTGTTCCTCAGTGAGTAATTACGTGCATATCACCTGTGCATCTACTCCATTCGGAGATTACGCGTCGATACTGGGGTATAATTGGATTCCTCACCTGGGCATTGGCTATTTGCCCTACCTTCATGGAGATGGTCTGTATTGTGTTATGTTATGTGTAACTGCAACCGCTATGCATGGCGACAGGTATATTTCAAAGTAATGTTACCCGTGGATTGTGTGTGTAGGGTGTAGTATTTGGTTCGACATGTGGGTGTCCCTGTCCTGACGATGAATGATAATGGAATATTGCATTCAAAACTGTAACATGGCTGTTGTATTCCTTAATACAACGCATGCAAGTATGCAACCACCTTTAATTGTGTCTCCCACGCGAGATGTTGTGGTTATGCAGATGTCATTGACTGACTGTATGTTTGTACTGCTATTACAGTTTTCTATTCCTTTAATATCTACGGTGGGGGATATCGGTGGTTGTACGTGACGGATACGGGTTGTGGGCCTTGCATCTCTACATACACAGTATAGTTGTCTGTGTGCTCCATCCCTACCTGGAGAGTTAACAGTTAATAGTCTTTTGTTATGGGAGTGTAGCTTGGGCTGTTGTTAATTGGTTCCAATATCATCTGCAGGTGGCCTTGCTGCATGTATACCCCCGTAACTTCTGTGGTATATCAGCAGCTATGTGTACGTGAGTAATTACGTGCATATCACCTGTGCATCTACTCCATTCAGTAATTACGCGTCGTTACTGGGGTATAATTGGGTTCTCCGCCTGGGCATTGGATAGTCGCCCTACCTTCGTGGGGATGGTCTGTATTGTCTTATGTTATGTGTGACTGCATCTGCTATGCATGGGAACAAGTATGGTCTGCATTCATGTCACCCATGGATTGTGTGTGACAGGTGTAGTATTTGTTTCAACAAGTGGGTGTACCTGTCCTGCCGACGTATAATAACGGAGTATTGCATTCAAAACTGTAATATGGCTATTGTTTGCATTTCTACAACACATGCAATTATGCAGCCGCCTTTAATTGTGTTCCCCACGCGATATGTTGTGGTTATGCAGATGTCATTGACCGACTGTATGTTTGTGCTGCTGTTATGGTTTGTATTCCTTTATTATGTACAGTGGGGGATGTCGGTGGTTGTACGTCACGGATACGGTTTGTGGGCCTTGCATCTCTACATAACCAGTATAGTTATCTGTGTGCTCCGTCCCTACTTGGAGAGTTGACAGTTAATTGTCTTTTGTTATGGGATTGTAGGTTGGGCTGTTGTCATGTGGTGTCGGTATCGCCTGCGGGTGAGCTTGATGCATGTATACCTCCGTAACATCTGTGGTATATCAGCGGTTGTGTGTACGTGACAACTATACCTTGTCATTCTGTCCCAGATATTTGCAGTCATTGTGGTCCTGTTGTTGGGATAGCCTGTTTGCCAGTGGTTGCCACATATTCAGATGGGGATTGATTGTTTGACACTTGTAGAACACACAGCGGTGTTTACGGGCCGACACGTGGCCACGGTCAGTACTGGGGTAGCACATATGTATTTCCGCGGTACATACCTATTGCTGTGTGACTTTGCTGACGTATCTTATTGCAATTAACACATCGGTGTCGTGCATACAGGCATGACTATTACATACGTCCTTTCCATTTCATATGGGGTATATTCCTGTGCTACCATCTGGGACATTTTCACTTTGTATCGTTCTACGTCGCGACACACCTAGCCAGGGTGGGGCTGTCACTACTACTTTGGGACTAGTAGTGTACATATGCCTGAGGCTAGTTTACCGTATGCCTACACCTAATATTCTGCTCTGCCTCTAATGTGGCACCAACATACACATGTTGCGGACACACACACATTACACTCACACAGCGACGCACACGGCACCCTCACCGCACATGTACACATACTACGGCACTCACGGGGACGGTTGCACACAGTACCAACGTGGACCGCAACACCGGTGGCAGTGTCTACCTCTCCCTTCATATCATCATACTATTACACGCGCATGTACTGTTACAGTACTGTGGTCTGGCGATCTTTCTGCCTCGCAGTTATGCATATCGGTATGTTACCCGTTCCATGGTTGGCGGGATCCTCTTATGTTGAACCTCCCGGATGTTCAGGTTGTCGTTTCACTATGTATACTATGTACAGATATCGCGGGTTACATCTCAGTCACCTTATATCCCTCTAATTCCCTGTCTTAACTGTAGTATATATATATATGTATATGTGTACATATATTTCTATATATATATATATAATTATATCTCTGTACATATAAATATATATATCTATATTTATATGTATACATCTTGCGGCGAACGTGGCAGGCATACATCAACGCCGTATACTGTAGGACCCGCGTACTGTTCAGGTGTTGGCGTTACATGCTCCACTGGCTGTTGGGTGTACAGTGTTTGGGGGCTGCCTATGTTGGAGTCAAACATGAGGCCACCCATACAGTACACTTTACAGGTGGTCATGTTTGTGTGCAGTCCATTTCACTGTGTGTGCAGGTAGGGAGGTGTCTGTCCATGGGGCCTACACTGTCAGTGTATGTGCTATACATTCCCTCTTTGCCAAGGCGTAAACGTATTGGGTACACCTCCATCTGCCTACTGGGGCTGGCACAGTGTGTTCCTGGTCTGGAACCCTCTGTGCCTGGACTGGCCTTGGCAGTTGTGGTGGGCTTTGTGGCCCTTCACCGTTATGTCCCTGCAGCAGCTGCTTCCGCAGGATCATATTATGTAGCATGGCACATACTATGAATATGTGGGCACATGTGCCTGGAGAGTACTGCAAGGCTCCACCAGATGTATCCAAGCACTGGAACCGTGATTTCAGCATCCCGAACACACGCTCTATGATTATTCTGGTTTGTGCGTGTGCCTCATTATGGCGTTCTTGCATGTGTGTGTGTGTGCATTTCTGATGGGAGTCATCATCCACGGCTCCAGTGCATAGCCAGCATCCCCCACGAGATGGCCTTGTGGGATGTCCCCCCTGGCAAATACCTGGTACAGCTGTGAGGCATGCCAGATATGGGAGTTGTAGTAGCTTCCAGGGCTGCCAGCACACACATCCATGATAATGCCCTGAGCATTGCACACGACCTGGCAATTGATGGAGGGGAATCCCTTGCGGTTTATGTAGCGTCTACCCTGCTCACCAGGTGGTGACTTGATTTGTATGTGCGTACAGTCTATCGCACCCAGTACCTCCGGGTATTGTACCACACAGTGGAAGTGGTGCATATTGCTAGCCAAATCCTACTGAGATCTGGGGAAGTATATATGCTCATTGGCATGTGGTAACATGGCATCCAGGAACTGGTGTAGTACCCTGGATGCTGATGCCTGTGAGATGCCCATTATATCTCCAGTTGGCCTATGAAAGGTACCTGTGGCCAGTATTCGCAAGCTTACACATACCTTTGTGTCCACTAGGGTGGGTTCCCCTCTGTTGTTTCTTGTTCTCAGGCATGGCCGGCACAGCTCCACTATTTGCTGTAACGTGTCCCTGTCCACCCTGTAACGCTCTACTATCTCCAGGTCTTGTGGCCCCTGGTAGGTTACCCTTGGTCTGAACACTCTCCTTCTCCTCCGAGGCCTACGTTGGTTGTCGGCACCCTCCTCCACAACACCGTCTGTCTCTAACACATGCTGATGGATCATAGCCACGGCAGCACCCAACATGTACATTTTAAAAGTTCCCCGTGTGTTTACACCTATGGTGCGGTGTTTGGGAATACACGGCTGTGTGTTGTGTGCATTCACACTTTATACTATTGTGCTGTGCACACCGATGATGTCATAGGGTGTGTTTGTACGGCCATATCTGGGGGTTATCTTCCGTGTTTTACCGATGGAACTACAATGCTGTTGCCTTTGGTGTTGCATTACTCTTGCCTGCCATGGATTACCTTTCAACCTTCCCTTACTATTTCTGCACATTGCACCAACTATTTTCTGGCATGCATCCTGCAGAGCACTGTCATGTGTACTTTCTGGGACTGATAAAAAAACAACAACCGCCACTTCAACCAACAAAAAAAATAAGGTGAAGATGGGTGACTGGTTCAACTTAATTCAAGTATGAAACTCCAAAATAAGGCTCCAAACAAATAGCGTAGTAACTTTATTAAACGCTTTCGTCGAATGACTTCATCAGAAAACTCTTACAAAATACTGATGCCCAATAAATACTTCAACAAAAACAATTATTCCATTATACAATAATTCAATAACCCAATTAAAAACTGATTGAATAACATAATTATTTAAGAACTACAATTTTACCTCTAAATAAAAAAATTCATAGCAGCGTCCTTATTAATACACAATCTACGGTCCTGCAAAAAACATTTGATGTTAATTGCATCATTTAAACCAGGGGGTTTGTCTGCCCGTAGTTTGATTTGCCACAGGGCCTCCCTCTGTTCAATATAATTTTTAAGATCACCGCCCCTTAAATCCAAATTACAAACCTCAAGGACAGAAAACAAAAATTTCTTAAAATTTTGACATTCCCTGGAATGCTTATATAAAGCATTGGTCTCGTCATGCTTCTTGATGCAATATAGGTGTTCACGAATGCGGGTCTTTAAACTTCTGGTTGTCATTCCTATATAAAACTTAGGACAAGAAGTACAAGTACCAATGTACACAACCCCTTTTGTGTTACAGTCAACGTATTTTGGAACCTCCAACGTTTTGTCAAGAGTGTCAACTGCTATATAGGGACCTACTGCTATAAATCTACACATATTACAATTGTTACATTTAAACATACCTTTCGTACTATATGTAGATAAACGTGTATCTACGGAATTCTTCCCGTGATATTCAAAAGCCTTTTTAAAATTATAACTGTTTCTGAAAGTAAATCTCGGTTTGACTCCCAAAACATTAGTCATATCCAAATTACCTTGTATTATTTTCCAATTGTTTTCTATTAAACGTCTGATATCGGGGCTGTTTATACTAAAATCAAGTGAGCATACCAACTCGTTGTTCCCTGAATCATTGCCGTTCTTTTTAGCTAAAAAGGTAACATCTTTAAAGTCAACCATATTTAAAATTGCTTGATACTGTGTCAATCTTTTGTTCCCAATCTCATACACAATGTTGTTCAATAATGATTCATCATAGCCCCTATCAATAAAAAGCTTAATAATAAATCCGAATTCTGAAATAAGATCACAGTCTCTGGAGGTCATCCGACAAGCCCTAACTAGTTGTCCTTTGGGAATGTTTCTAATTGTATGTTTACAATGCCCACTTCTATAATGAAGGTAACTATTTGTGAAAGTACTTTTTCGATATATACGACTGTGGAACCTATGTTCAATAATATCCCACCACAGTTGTATATCCAAAAAACTAACCATTAGCCCACTGTCCCCAATGGTAAATTTCAAAAAATCAACTGTGGAATTTATTTCAGAGACAAAAGAGTGGACCGTGTCTTTGTTCCCCTCCAAAATAAAAATCAAATTGTCCATAAAACAACAGTAAAAAGAAATGTGAAAACTGTTTCTTAATTTTTCTAGATGTACCCTTTCCCACCAGGTCATAACTAAATTAGCATATGCCGGTGCTGTGGGGGAACCCATTGCCACCCCTCGTTTTTGCTTAAAAAAAGTTTCACCAAATAAAAAAAAGTTGTTGTGCAGTACAATGTCCAGTAGTCTACAAATTATTGACACACTATTGACACCATAATAACCACATTGAGTCAGTAATGTTCTAACAGCTTCAACTCCATCTTCATGGGGAATACTGGTAAAAAGGGATACCACATCCAAAGTTAAAATAATAAATCTGTCAGGATCAAAGGCAAAAGTGTCCATATATTCCTTGACTTTAACTAAAAAATGCCAAGAATCTTTAACAAAAGGTTCCTGGATAGAGACCAAGGGACCTAAGGTGGCGTCTAACAAAAGGGAAATCCCCTCTGTAATAGAATGGGGTGAAGAGACTATAGGTCTAAAGGGTGGATTCATAATGTTTTTGTGTATTTTGGGGATCCCAAATAGGACCCCAATCTTAGGATGTTCGTTAACACAAAAATTGTACATGTCGAGGGTAATTTCCCCAGACATTAATGCCTCATATAAGTGATAATGGATCAGACGGTGTCTTTTCTTGATCTCAAATAAAGGAATAACTTCATATTCTTTACTATTGTTAAGAATTTCTAACATTTTTTGCTTATACATTCTCTGTTCCATTATCACTATATTGCCACCCTTATCACTCTTCATGAATCTTAACAATTGATTTTTGTCACATAATTGCTGAAATGCTGTTTTTTCATTTAAAGTCAAATTATGCTTAAAATGACTTTTACCCAGCAAAACCCCATCAAGTTCCTTCAAACATAATTCTTCAAATACTTTCAAAGTATGCGTCAATTGAGGGTTATAAGCAGATGGTTTTCTTAAAACAGTATTAACTTCTGGAATATTGTACATTAAATAGGACAAATTTAATTTTCTGACATATTTTTTGATGTCTATCAGTGTTTTACCAAAGTCAGCTCTAGTTGTGGGGACAAAATTTAAACCCAACCTCAAAATGTTTAATTCACTTTCAGTAAAAACTGTGTTAGTCAAATTAATAATGTCAAAATCATTGTTGTTAGAACCCGACAGTGAATGTATGAATTGTTTTTGCTGAAGTATTTATTGGGCATCAGTATTTTGTAAGAGTTTTCTGATGAAGTCATTCGACGAAAGCGTTTAATAAAGTTACTACGCTATTTGTTTGGAGCCTTATTTTGGAGTTTCATACTTGAATTAAGTTGAACCAGTCACCCATCTTCACCTTATTTTTTTTGTACTTTCTGGGACATGGCATATCATGCGTTTTGTGTGCTGCCGCCGTTGTGCTGCCTGTCTGCTTTGCTCTGCTGTGTCAGGTCTTCTATCTTTGCAATCTGCTACCTCCCCTACTTTCTTTGCATTCATATGCCTCCCCTATCCCGTTTTGCAGGTTTCTGCATGCAGAGTTGTCAGCTGCCGCCAATTGGCCTTCGTGGGTTGATTAGTGTTGATTGCTCATTAGTACTCCAATTACACTTCTTCCGCATTTCCTCATATTCTTAACATCACCTTCCTGTTTCCAATGTTGTTTGCGGGGCGAGCGTCACATGATTAGGTTAAGGGAATGTAGTCATCCTCGTGCACATGCACTTCTGCGTGCATTGTGTGCTCTCAGCTGAACTATTACCCCACACCCCGGTCCTGCAGCTGTGATTTGCGATGTACAGCCCAGGTTTGCTGTGCTCCAATGTGCTTCCTGCTACGGTGGCACACCCCTCTGCAGATGACATGTATTCCCTCTGAGCCACTCCTCGGTGTATTACCGCTGCGCCGTTTGGTACAGCCTTACGCCGGCGGGGGATTTGCGATTCAGTATTATCTGCCTCATTTGCATGGCATTGACTACTAATTCATAGTTACCACGCCGAACACTGCTGCGAGTCCTTGGCAACCCTTGCACTGTGGTTGTGGCGTTCCATGCATACCATGGTGTATTATGCTGTGAACCTGCTGTGTATTATGCTGCTGTTTTATAACATTGTTATATTATTTCATTGTATTGCACCTTCCGCAAACATGTCCTAGGGTTCTGATGTGAGTTGCTGTGGACATGCCATTTAAGTTGTTATTTACATGTTGTGCATGTTTTCTTTTGACATTCTCTGTGTATTTCGCCATTGGCATATGGTAACAGTGTGATACCTGGGTCTGACACTCTTCCGTTACTCCTATGTTATGTTTGGGAAAATGTAAACCGTTTTTTTTTGGTTTACATTGCCATGGGCTTATGCTACGCCTGCGCCACTTCGTGGATCGCTATATGCCTTCATTTGCATGGTGCAACACCGCACATGGGGTGTTTAGCATACCTACGCCAGGGGCTGTGCAGATCCGGCGCACGCCGGTAGTGCATGTGGGATTGGATCGTACCTGAATCGCTCGGCGGCCATATTTGGCATTGTAACGCCTACGCTATGCGTGCGCCTGGCGCAAGGTTCATGAATCCCGAGGAATGACAGTTTTCATAAAAGAGCATCAACAGAACACAGATTTATAATAATGATAGCCTCCCAGCTAACAAAAATAGCAGGCTAGACCAATATTCATGCCATTTTTGCATATATTAGTTTTCCTAGAAGACAATGTAAGAA
Organism: Protopterus annectens; assembly: GCF_019279795.1. Lineage (NCBI taxonomy): Eukaryota > Metazoa > Chordata > Ceratodontiformes > Protopteridae > Protopterus > Protopterus annectens. The sequence continues at coordinate 1,029,423,851 of NC_056743.1, forward strand.
AGTATGCTGAATTCTTTAAAATAGTCCCCAAATGTTGCATATTTGACATTTCCAGTTAATGAACAGATAAGACAGTAACATAGCTACTAAAGCTCAGACAGAAAATAATTGAGTTGGCTCACATGGGTATGCCTGGAATCGAATACCAAATACGGAAAAACTAGGCTCATCCTATGGAGGGAGACATATTCTTAATACATAGGTTAAATCTCCCAGAACATCTTTCCAAAGCCTATGTGCCCAAGGACAGTCACATAATGTGTGTAGACAATTGGCTCTGTCTGTTTACAATGACACCATAAACTGCCAGTAGAAACACCTCTTTGAAACATAATTCTAGGTGCAATATGCCATTGATAGAGTTTTTTTACAAAGGTAAATCCAGACAACAAAAGCCAGCTGCTATTGTTATGATTATAATTTATACACCATTGCCAGTCTATCATAGGGAGTGGTGTAGGAAGTATTTTATTCCATTTTAACAACTGCTTAAACTTTACTCCCTCAGTGTATATATGCAAGGAAGTATACACTGCCACTAATGATTCCTAGGTTCATAGGTTCATACTAGGCTATCTGCCCTAGGGCATTTATAAGCCTAGCCAGAGTGTGTTTGGCTTTCGCCACCCATTTTAAATTAATTTTGCTATGCCCTTTTTCGAGGTTAGTATACTGTGCCTCTGTCTAACAGTGACACAGAAGTGATACCTGGGGTAAACCTACGATCTCCCATCCACTCATCAAGATTCCTCTTGAAGAGAGTCAATGAGGGACTCTGCCTAACCTGGACTGGGATTTTATTCCAGAGTGAAGGGAGCCTCTGGGTTATGAATCTGTCCCTCCAGCATGTCCTATTTATTTCAGTGCTGAGGTTCAAGTCTCGAGAGCATGTAGCTCGATGGGATTTGGATTTTCTGAGGTGCAGCATGTCCATTAATTCCGGGTTGGACATGGCTTTATCGTCAGGCACAGATCGCCTCTGAACAGGCGGTATGCCACTGAGTAGAGCTGGAGTTTCTTTAACCGGGCAGCATATGGCATCTGTTTGAGCCCTTTGATCCTCTTGGTGAGGTACTTTTGGGGTCTTTCCAGTTGCTGCAGGTGTCTTGTAAGGTACATCCCAAAAGGGGCATTGTACTCAATTATGGGCCTGATGAGGGATGAGTAAAGAGGCACGATGACCTCCCCTGATCTAGATGTGAATCCCTTCATGATTAGGTGGGCTATATAAAATGTTTTTCTAACCAATTTGGCCACGTGGTTATCAAATGAGAGATTGCTATCAACTTGGGTCCCCAGGTCCCTAATTACTTCTTCTGTACTTAATGGATTACCACATATGTGGTAATTTGTGGGCACTTTGTTTTTGCCAAAGGGGATGACTATACACTTGTCGGCGTTTAGATTGAGGCCATGGCTCTGGCACCAGTTGTCTATTTCTATGAGGCCCTTTTGGAGGATGCTTGTGTCAGCTGGAGAGTCAATTATGGCACCCAGTTTGCAGTCATCTGCGAACTTGGTCAGCCACAGCCTTCCGTGTTGGCCTAGATCCCACCTGATATAGCCTTGTTATAGTTACCATTGAATTTACAGCACCATCTCTACCTTTCTTTCCACTGACTGCTTTATACAACCTCTAAGCTGAGCAAATTGCCACGAATGTGAAACCAAGAATGGAAATCTAATATTTAATTGGCCCCAGTTGCAATCCTAATACTACAATTTGCATACTGCAGTAAGCATGTTTATCTCTCATTCTTTGTCTAATTTGGGGATTGGTCATGAAAGGCTTATTGTGTGCTTACCCGATTGGTTGTTAGCTTAAAACTTGCTTCCCTTTGCTCATATTTACGTCTCATATATTTGCGGTGCTGCTCTTCACTCAGTGGTGGTTAGCAGTGCCCTGTACAGATGCAGAAGTTTAGTAGCTCAGTTTTTGCCTAAACAGCTGTCAGTGAAACCATTCCAAACTTTTCTGCTGGAGCTAGGAGCAACTCAGTTGTGCCTTATTAGGTCCCTTTTGTAGTCTCGGCGTTACCAGCACAGTATTATCAAATTAACCCATTCCATTCCCTGATAAAACATATAGTAAGAACCTGCTATCATGGACGGGCAGTTTCCCATCATTTTTTTGGCTAACCTAATAGACATGGGCATCTCAGATGATGTACCAATTCTCTCATACTGAAAACCAATCCAGAGTAACGATTACCTCGGAAAACAGCTCAAGAAATTGTATTAAGCGCTTTTCGTCCAGTTAATAACATGAATTTCTTCAGATAAAAGAGCCACAGTACTTTCACATTTAAATATCCCACCAGCATGATCATGTGATAGGTCATCTGACAACAAATATTCCTCCCCCTCCCTTCATTTTAAAAATTAAATAAAATATAATATATATATATATATATATATATATATATATATATATATATATATATATATATATATACCACCACATAAATGAATATTAAAAATATATACTGCATAAATACAACTTATCTGTCCACATTTTTAAGATTCAGCAAAGTATAGAACAATAATCATTCAGTCCAGGGTGACAACATGCATTTAAACGTATTTGCCAAAGCAATTCAAGTTTATCTAATCTTAAAGGACTAGGTCCACCCCTTGGATTAGGAACAATGTAATCTATAACATGAAATTTAAAAAATGGCTCTGATTTAGAGATATGTATTTACGTAGTGTATTTTCCAGTTTACTCCTACTACTACTATATAAATCTTCATAAACCCATTCTTTAAACTTTTGTTCAGTCTTTCTAACATAGTAAGCAGGACATCCTATGCACTTAGCTAAATAAATCACCATTTTTGAGTTGCAGTTAAATCTCTTATTACTGTTGAATTTCATGTTGTTCACATTATAAAACCTACCCAAATCCATATATTATGGAATTGGGTAGGTTTTATAATGTAAACAACATGAAATTGTTGAAATTTAACTAATAGGTATTTTGGCAAGGCAGAATTCTAAGGGTTGTTTGCACCTAATAATCTTACCAAGCTTGTTCATTCTTCCACTAAAAATTATAATATGCTTGATATGATTCTCAATAATCAATTTAGTTTTGCACCAGAATATATACTGTTGATCCTCTTGGGAATGTACCATAAAACTGTTGACTTCACAATGCCATTTACAATGACTGTATATACTAATGGTAAAATGAATGTCAAAGAAATTATGGACAATTTACATTCTGCTGACCAGACTGAAATATCCTTAAATAACAACCAAGATGGATGGTCAAAATTACTTAATCTTTATAAATTAATACTGCAGAGGATAGTCACAAGTAAATGTATAAACAACAAATACTACCCTTCTACCTTGATGAAATTCTACAGTAAAACAACTGATATATAAGAAGAGGTGTAAATGCAGTATCTCCAGGAAACATAAAATACCAATCAGTTAGAGCAACAAAAATTTGGCAATAAGAAATTAAAAAACTATAATCCTACAGCAAAATCTAGGTATAATGAATATTTGGCATCTAAGAATAACAAGAAGTATTTTACAAAGATTGTATTTATCAGGGTAAGAGTTATTCATATGTTAGAACTCTGGTTTCTGAGTTAGTGATCCACTGACTATGGCTCAAATTTTCGATGAATACTTTTCTAACATAACTGCATCAGTTAATGTTATCGAATAAAACTCATTTTTTTATATCTCTTCAATTACATACACAGGATTTACTGCTGCTTTAGAATGGAAGTCCTTCATAAAAGTCAGGAAGACAAAGAGCATGGGTTCAGTTAGTCTCACTGGTAGTTTCAAAGGATCTTTATTTGACCTGCTTACTACTTTGTACAATGCATTGTTATCAAAACTTAGCAAAGAGGTGTTTTTAGATAAGAAAGGTCATACATACATTGCTCAAAATATTGTCCTATAAACCTACGGTCAGATTCCAAAAAGCTTTATCTCAGTGTAAGTGACTTACACTCCTCTAAGCCTGCCCAATTTGAAAAGACTTGCTCTTGGCATAAGTGTCTTATTCCAGTATAAGCCCATCTTTTGGAATATGGCGCCTTATATCCATTCTAGTTAAATGTTTAAAAAGGTACATGATTTCACTGTTAAGGCATGAAAATGTATCATCCATCCATTACTGTCAAGCTGGATATGACTGTGATAGCAAACAGATAGATTCATAGGTTCACAGGTAAGTACCACTTTAGCTGCCCTTGTGTGCCATTTTAAGTCTACCCAACTTCCCTTTTTGTGTTTGAAATAATCTATTCCATTTGGCTATAGACTGGCCTTACCCATCCCATGGTCGACAATTATATATTACGCCTAATATCAATAGCTGGAATGATACCATAGATAATCTGAGGGACCCATGTATGGGATAAAGCATTTAGGAGCTGACTCTGTCCATTAATAGTACAGGCGATAGTCCTGGGGTAAATTTTCTGTTTCCCATCCATAGGTCTAAGCTGTACTTGAAAACGGACAAGGATAAACTTTGTTTTATGTGGCTGGGGAGTGTGTTCCATAGCAGTGGTATCCTCTGCAAAATGTACCTGTCCCTTCAAACCCTTCAAAGAAAAAATTTTCTTTGCTGGTCATCCTCTTGTATGAAAGGACTGGTCCAGACATCCAAATAAAGAAGATCTAAAAGGCCTTCACAATCCGTTCGTATATCATGAGTGTTCCCGTAGTCATGTCCATTCTGAGATTGGCTCCAAAAAATATTAATAGTATTCTGTGTTGTTGCATCAGCTAGCAACTGGATTGAGCTAGCCACGTCTGGTGGAATAGTGTGAGTTGTCAGATCAAATAGTAATTGGCTACTGGAGCCAAGTTCCACTGATAATCTATCCGCCAAGGTATTACTTCAGAAAAAAAACAATATCAAACTAAAGAACATATCTGAGAAACTGAGAAGAAAAAAAAACTAAATGCAAATTCAGTATCAATCCCAGATGGTATGGAATGTACAAAAATTTATTGACAAACAAAAAGAGTATTTTGTAAATATATGGAATTCATGGATAAAGGAAGTGTTTGTTTATGAAGTGTTATGTAGTGGGATATTAAAATTTATATGTAAAAAAGGTCAGAAAAATGGAATATAAAATGGAGAACTATGACAATAAGCAAGACAGATTATACAATTTTATGGGAATAATACAGCGGAGAATGCAAGAGATAATGAGGGATTTTATGGAAGAAAGAATATATGGTATAAAAGGGTAGGGATGTTAAAAATGTTTATTGCTTATGAGAGAAACTGTGGATTATTTTATGAGTAAAAGGGAAGATATGAAATTATGGTAGGTGATAATAGAAAGGCATTTGATACAGTAGTACATGATGCTTTGTGGGATGTTATTGAGATATATGGACTAGGTAATAGAATTAAGAGAGTGTTTATGTCAGCATATCAGAATAATATAATGTGAGTGTTAGTGAATGGGTGTCGGAGTAAATAAACATGCATTAAGTATGGTATAAGGCACGGATGTCCTATGAGTGAAATATTGTTTGAAATATTGTTTGTGCTGGTGATGAATGAGATAGTAAGTGAAATAGTTTATAAAATGAAAGCTGCAAGATATATGATGCAAAAGGAGGCTGAAATCTAGTAGTTTTGATATACACAGAAAATATAGTTGTAGTTGCTATGAACAAAATATGGATGAGAGAAGTGTTGCTTTCTTTGAATGGATGCTTAAAGGAAATGTTAATGCCATTCAAGAACTTCATATCTAAATAAATGTATAACCAAGGGTTTGGGTGACATGGTGAAAATTGGGGGGGGGGGTGTATTTTTCAAATTAATGAAGTGTCTTTACTAGGAATAAAATTTGGGGAAAATGATATAGTTATGATGCAATGGGAGGATTTAATAAAAAAATGAAAGAAATTTGTCTTCTGTTTCTATGGAGGATATATAGATTAGCAGTCAGTTTATCTGGTGAATTTGGTGTTAATGGGAAAATAATATATATGTTAAATGTTTATATGATCACAGAAAAATATGAAAAGTAAATTGTGTAGTTGGTGTTTTTTTACATACAGGGCTTAATATTAAACTTAGTGAAAAGAGGTGTGTTGTGTATGAGTGAAGATGAAGGGGATTGGGTAACTAAACCCAGTTGTTTATTTTGCTTCTTTAAACATGTGTAGAGTATTAAACTGGATAAAAGGAAGGAAATCATAATTTAGTAGCAAGAATATTTTAATATAAGTACAAGAAATTCTGGGAGATGATGAGAATAAGAAAAATAGAAAAAGAATACATAAACGAGCAATTTTAAAATTATAGAGAAAAAAATACTAACATGGAAAATAAAAATTGATGGTGTACAGAAAGATAGAAGGATGTGGTATAATAATTTGATAAAACAATAGCAATATGTAAATTCATGGCAGAAATTACTAGAAGATGATATTAAAGCCATTAAAGTAAGGAAAATGGTATACCAAGATAGAAGAATATCAGAAAATCCTATGGAGACTAGGAATAAATAAGTTACCATTAAAGAGGAATATCCCATATAAAAAGAAATCTGAAAGAGTGTGTTTATTTTGTGTGGAAGAAGAGACACAGAGCATGTTTTTGAAATGTAAAAGAATGATGAAAGTCTGGAAAAAGTTGGGTGAAGAAAATTCTTTTAAGAATTCTTTAAGAATATTAATGACAAACAATACATATGATTATATACAATAATATATATATATATATATATATATATATATATATATATATATATATATGGATCCAGGTTACAACATTGACAACTGAGAAGATCGACATCCACTTCTCCGACACAAAAACACAGACACATAAATAATCGAAACTGCAAATCACGGACATTTAACAGGTAAGGGGTTTAAATTTCGCTAATCATGCCTACCATGTTTTAGTAAGTGTGGCAGTGTTATGCATGTGTTACGATCATTGTATTACTTAGTCCTTATGGTAGGCATGATTAGCGAAATTTAAACCCCTTACCTGTTAAAAGTCTGTGATTTGCAGTTTCGATTATTTCTGTGTCGGTGTTTTCGTACTGGAGAAGTGGATGTCGATCTTCTCAGTTGTCGATGTAACCTGGATTCATATATATATATATATATATATATATATATATATATATATATATATATATATTTATATATAATACATATGATTATGTATGGATATTTTAAGAATAATAAGAAAGAATATGTGAGAAGGGTAGATAAGAATGTATTTCATGTAATGTGGGTTATTTGGAAAGAAAGACCAAATACAATTTTGTTTAATGGAAAAACTGATTTCAGCAGATTAATTGTGAAGCATCAGATTATGGTTGTGGAATATGGGTTGGGGATCAATTGTGGAAAAATAACAATGAGGATGTTATAAGAATAATGATAAATACCAAGAAATAGGAGTGTCTGTATATATATGTGCCTGTAAATATGTAAATAAAGTGTTTATGTTATGTGAAATAAAGGACCCCTATCTTTTCAGTTGTTCCCACACGATCTTTTACATCCACCTAAACTGTCACTAACTCAGATGGGGCTTCAGCGTAATGTCTCATCCAAAGTATGACAAAATCAGGATTATAGCAACCCCCTTATGCTGAACTGCAGTGTTACCATTCCATCTACCTGATGTGGGAATAGAACCAACAGCCTTTTACATCAAAAATAAGTGTGCCACATGTTGCATCACTGAAATCAAAACTAAAAAAAAAATAGTTAAAATAAAATATCTACATACTATTGGAGACAAGCTTCCTATTTTCCCATGCAGGGGCTTCATCCCTTGCATCCCACAACGTAATACATCTGACTCTGAGGTCACACATCCTCAGAGTAGTTTAAGGGTTTTTAGTGAAATGGAACCTCTGCAAAGATGGCTTCACAGTATTGTAGAAATACCAACTAGAACATGTGTCTAAAACTGAATCACAAATCATAGTCTGTGCATCTCATTTCATCCTTTCCTGAGAATGTTGCTGGAAATGTTCATGTTCTTTCAGTAGTATATTTATCAAGGTCATAGTATGACTTAATATCTATTAGTCTGTTCATATTTGTAACAATTGTTTCCCCAACAAACATAAATATATGGCATGTGCTCTGGCTGAAAAACACAGTATATATCAGAATTATATCCCTTACTAAAACAATAATTTCTCTACAAGTGACACTTCTGTCATTAAAGTCTTATAAGAAAAGTCTGAAGTTAACATTATATAGTGTTTAATATATGGCAGAGTATACTGCTGATTTACCTAAACAATTCATAAGAATATCTGAATTAATTACTAAGGCATGACTAATTCTGTGTTTATCCTTTTATCCTGAGTCTACCCCTGGCCATTGAACTTCCTCCCCAGCTGTTTCAGTGTCCCATTCATTCCCCTATGGGCGGGAGCTCTGTAGACCATTTATTTTCCTGCGGACAACAGTCAAACACTCAGAGTAGGTTCATAGGTTCATACTAGGCTATCTGCCCGAGGGCATTTACAAGCCTAGCCCATAGTTTTGTGGCTTACGCCACCCCTTTAGTATGGGGAACTATACCCATTATTTTGCTGTGCCTCTGTTGAGCAGTGACACTGAGGTAATCCCTGGGGTATATCTGCGATCTCCTTAGCAGGGCTTTGCTCTTGTGGCCCTACGTTTTCTCTATGTGTATCCCCAAAAACATCCAAGGGAGGGTGCACAATGAGCTGCTATGAGGGGTGTTACTACCTTCTGCAATTGAAGCAAGCATCAGATGCATTACCCTCATTGCAGAAAGCATTTATTTGCAATCTCTGGCCTCCACTGTGGTTTCTAGAATGGAGTATGGCTTCTGGTTAGCCAACTCTGTCCCAGAAGAGGTGAACAGACCTTGCCTTGACACCTGTCTTACTCCACACACCCACAAGCACCTCTATTACCAGGTGTATAATCAAATCTGGCTTTGCCTTTCTATGGCATGGTGCTGGTTTGAGATATGGCTATTTTTATTCAGATGTAATATAATAAATAATGTTCCAGGTATCTTCAGGTGAGAACATCACCTTCCACAAAATATCCAAAAGCTTATTAGTAAAGTTAAAGAAATACCAACAAAATCAGCTGGAAGCCTAATTAGTGACCAAAACCGTTTAATGAGATCTGATGTTATCTATTTCTGGATGCATCTGAAAAGGAAATTCTCACTGGGTTTGGAAGTCTACTTGCCCCATGGAAAAGAACTACTGACTCATGACTTGTCTAGAGCATTACTGCAGGGCAACTTCTGTTCAAGAACATCAGGAAAACATTCAAGAAAAAAAGATTTGTGAATTATTTATGAGAAAAATTATTTAATGTTCTCCACTGTCCCACTAGTGGTTCAACTGCTCTCTATCAGAATCCTAACTGAGGTTCAAAAAAAAGATTCGTATAGGATCCAGTGAAAAGATTCCTACAAGAACCCTTTAGTTAAAGTCATGTTTGAAAGTGCTGTAAAACTAATCATCCAGTAAAATGGATGGCAGTCTGTTGAATCAGTTTTTAAATTCTCCTTCTAAGGCTGCAGATTGCAGTTTTTACAAAAAAGAAAGATACCAGATATACAACCAAAGATGACATCAGTGCAATGCCTAGCAAACAAAAACTATTATTATTATTTATTTAAAAATACTGCTTACATAAAAGTTAAACTATCCAGTAGCAAATGGCTATGAGGAGGGATTTTCATTACCAAACTCCATAGAGAAAGTAACAAGAATAAGTTGGGTTGTTCTAAGAATTACGTTCTGGGGCCACACATATTATAAACATGCAAGCAATGCAAAATCTATGTGCAGATGAACATCAGCAATTATGTTTCTCTATGGTACTGTCAGACTACCGATGTGACACAGACATGGCTGCAGGAATGCATGCATGACAATTACGATAACATGAAAAATGAATTTTAGTAACAGAACAGAATCATAGGCACTTAGAACTTGTAGTTTACATGCACAGGAAAAATACATTATATGGTAAAAAATATATATATATACTAAAGAAGTAAAGCATTTAAATGTTCTAAAAATAATGAAAGGTATGCCTCCTCAAAACTTCACATGCTCAAACCTGGGATAAAAGGTATAAAGCAAGAACATAAGAAAAAATCTCTTGGTGAATTTTAGCACAAGTAAATATTCCAGGATGAAAATATTTCCAAAGAATGCCATTCAAGAAGTTTTTTTTTTTTTTTAACTCATTCCCTCCGGTACAGCCCTTTGGAGTGTGTACCTTTAACTCCCAGTGGGTGTGGCTTCAGCCTTTAAAAATTAAGTTATTACCTTAGAGTTCTAACAAACAGTCATTGACAGAGGCCATATAGCAATACAGTTGTGTTTGCCATCATGTATGCTTCAAGATAAAATATTCTGATACCTTGTATGTAGCATGGTTTTGGAATTATTAATGCAAATATGAACAGGCAATATTTGACGTCTAGAGGCGCAGTAGGCAGTAACTGCAGAAACGCCTGGAGACGTCACTCGGCTGTAAATGAGTGTGGTTCCCTCAGCCAGATTGGTGATTCCTGAGCTTTCAATATACTAGCAGTGTGTCAACATTCTACTATTTATTCCATACAAAATAAAAAGGACCAAGCAACACAAATACATTTCAGAGTAACAGCACCCTTAGATGTATCAATGGTTCAAAGTAATCAGATAAAACAATCACCATAAAATGCGAACTGGACACACTTCATTAAAAAGGAAGTTAAGTGCTTTGATCTTCTCAATTGAATACGAGGTTTAATCAGAACATTTTGAAGAAGTATGTTGCTTATTCAGTGTATGAGAGAAAAGTGCTTAACTGAGAGTACAGTTAATTTATTATGGTGTCTTCTGTTTACAACTGATGCATTTTATCAGAATATGGATTAGATCAGAGGCTGCCATGTTGTCCAGTCAAGGTATTACCTTTGAAATATGACATAGCCTTAAACTCCCGACCCCCTTACTTGTATGCTAACCCTAACCCTACACATTATGTTACTAAAACCCCTTTTCCTAACAGAAATGATACCAAGATGATACTCGGCCTCAGTTTTGTATTTGAGATTTACTGATATATGCCATTTTTTGCAGGAGAGAAGTAGAAAATACGTAAGAGATTTGCTCTTAGAAGTAACCAAAGAAGAATTAATCCACGACCATGGAAGAAGGAAGCAGTTCTCGATTACAAACTAAAATAGTTTTAATGACAAAGTTCTTGGTCAAAAAACCACCCTCACTAACAAAATGTCCAACCTACTTACTGAATTGATGGAAATCGTCCTGTCCAACAATTTCATTTTCTTCAATGGAGAATTATTTCGGCAGCGTAAGGGTGTAGCCATGGGAGCACCCTGTGCGTCCTTCTACGCGAATGTAGTATTACATATGTGGGAGCATACTTTTGTCCTTATACCATCTTGGGAACAGTACATCCTTTTCTACAGACGCTATTTGGATGACATCTGTATCCTATGGACTGGCTCAGAGGAAGAATTGTCTCAATTTTTCAGTTACATTAATTCAACCTCGAACTTCCTGCAATTTACATATACCGCCGATTTACATTAACTTCATTATTTAGATGTCACCTTGTATAAGGACTACACTCAGAAAACTTTTCATTCCAGACTACACCACAAATCTACCTTTTCCAATTCCTTTCTACACTTTGAGAGTGCACATCCCTTATATCAAAAAATAGGAATTATGAAGGGACAGCTCATTAGAGCAAGTAGAATATGTAGCACACAGAATGATTTTGAATCTGAAGTGGAGTTCTTACAAACCTTGTTCTTGGAAAGAGGTTAACCCCTGGAATTATTTACAACCTTAGCTGCAGAAGTAAATTCCTCAAGACACTCTCTATACACACCGATACTAGGAAGAGGACTGGAACCCTCGCCCAATATTCCTTCAAATACAGAAGTTTCCCACACAAACAGTTTTGCATATACTTATTCATCTAATTCTCAAGAAATGGAAAAAAACATCTTGCATCATTGGCCAGTCCTGGCCCTTTTTGAAGAACTAAAGGACTACATACCATCTAAACCTAGTTTTGTCCGAAAAAGAGGGGCCAACTTGAAAGAAATATTTGAAAAAAAGCAAGAAACTAAGAAGAGAGTCAAACAACCCAGGTTGGGCACATTTAAATGTGGCACTTGTGCACAATGCCACGCCATATTGAAAGAAACATCTCCCTACATTCCATCAAGAAATTATAGAGTACATCCAACAGGCTTTTACACGTGTGGCACTAGAGGGGTGGTCTACTTGGGTGTATGCACTACCTGTCAAAGCTTCTATATGGGTAAAACTGAGAGGGAATTAAGAAAACGAATCTATGGACACCTTTACGACATGGCTAAAAAGAAAGAGACGAATGCTTTTTTCAAACATTCCCTCTCTTGCCCAGAGCTTAAAATTCAGTTTCTAGTTCTTGAACAAGTTGAACCAGATGCAAGGGGTGGTGATTGGGAATCTACCCTAGGTTATCGTGAACTACAATGGCAGTTGAGATTTGATGCAGGGAAACCGCCTGACCTCAATGGGACAATCAGCCTCAAACCAGTTTTGAAGCTAAGAAGAGCTAGGTTATAGCTTTGTTGCTGGAATTTCTTAACATAACAATATATCCATATACTAAACCAAACCACATGGGTAATTATTGTTTTGTATTTTTAATTCTTTACCATCTCTACCACTAAATTTATATCTATGTCACTGATCAATGTCTATTATTAATTAATGTAAAATGTAGTTGTCCAGCATAATGGTTAAGGTGTTTACCTTACAGACACAAGGTGCAGGGTTTGATTTTGGGTGGGAGGTTGGTATAATGGTTAAGGTGTTTGCCTTACAGACACAAGGTGCAGGGTTTGGTTCTTACATGGGGTAATTGGCTAGGCTTAAAATGCCCACAAGGGCAGTTAGCCTAGTAGCAATCTATGAACCTAATTCAACTTAATATCATAGTTTTCTCCAATAATATATAATTATTTGTGAATTACCCAGTATACTCAATATAAGTGTCATTGAATTTTAAAGTTTAATTTGAATTTTTAACTTCCTATTTTTAAATTCTTATTAGTGAAGTCTTGTGTTTAAAATTGGATTCATATACTTATATATAAACATGTTTTATTTTTGATAGTTGATGTTCAATGAAATTAATTTTTAGTATATACCTTTAATTCACTGAAGCACTTTAATAACAAGTTTTTCCAATTAAGACCATAATTACGAGGATATATATGGAACACTGGAACATGGAATTTTTGTAATACTTGATAAAGCTCAGGACTGCCTGAGCGAAAGCGCTTGTGTGATTTTGTGATTTGTGCCACTTTTAATCAGAGAACTTTGTCATTAAAACTATTTTAGTTTGTAATCCAGAACTGCTTCCTTCTTCCATGGTCGTGGATTAATTCTTCTTTGGTTACTGTTCTTCTGGTTTTTGTGTTACTGCGTTGCTCTTAGAAGTAGTTCAGTGTTCTGTGGTTCACACTTTTTTTATTCTTATTCTATCCAATCGTGCACACCTGCCAACCATCTGTCAGACAAATGGTGTTAACCAGACAGGTGTCAGTGGAGTCCATGTTTGATGGGGTGCCGTACACCCATATAGTTATATACACATATATAAATCTTGTTTTTCTTTGATTTGGTGATTTTTCAATATGTTGATTGTTGAAATGCAGTCTTCAGTCACTTGTGTTTTGCTGTGTTTTAATGCTTGCAGATTTCAATAAATTAACATAAAAACTAGAATGATGCCTGGAAGCTAGATGAAGATAAATGTTTAGCTTGGTAATTGTGTATATAAGAATAAGGAGAAGAAGATAGGTCCTTTCCTGAGCAGGAAGTCAGTTAACACAAGAGAAGGTTGTATAGGGATGCTCATAGTTGGGAAACAGTGGCATGAACCTACTATGCAGGATATGCATTTTATTGAGATTTATACCATTAATGTAATATAGCACAGGGAGTCCATATTCAATATGAGCACAAAGAAAGTATATCCCAGTTTATTTCACAAGTATATAGTATAAGAAAGCAGAAGTTATTATTTTTTTACAGTTTACAAGTTATTATTTTATTTTTTGGGTGAATGATGTGATTAGACATAGACAATTTAGTAAACAGATAGGTGGCTCGATATTTATATGTAGAGATGCTTTCTGCACAATTATTTTCTTGGAAACAAGCAAGAAGGGTGAAGAGAGCATAAGCCAGTTGTAGTATCAGAGAGCATAACTTTAATTTCCCCAGTTTTAGAACACTTTAGACATAGAAAACTAGTGGTATATTTGAGGTGATTCTGTAACAAATTTCCTTACCTTTCAACTTTCCAGATTTTTGCAGTATGTCAAGATTTGTACCATATATTTCTGGTCTGTTCCTTGTATAATTTGTGATTTTCTGGCAAATTACTGAAGACTGAAGTCACTAAATAACAACAAACATTTGTGTTTCAGACTTCATATCCTTCACAAAATGCATGCTAATATAAATCCTGTTATTCTAGCAATTTCTTAAGTTTATTAGAGCAATATTTAAAATCTGTCCCTATTTTTGGGCCTTTGTCCCCTCATTATATCAGGCTTTGTCCAGATTTCTTGTGCTAAGAGGTTAAGAGGTGTGCTCATTTCTGACAGAAGTTATGGATTTGGAAGATATGAGAACTACTAGGGCAGTAGCATAGAGGGCAGGGATGTTTAAATAGAGGTGTGAGGTTACTGAACTGACAAATAGTCCATAAGAAATGGATGCCTGGGAAGAAAGATTAGATCTGGTTTTAACCACAAATGGCTACGATGAAAGGTAACTGCTAAAGGATACGTTTGCAGAAAAAACAAAAAGAGATGGAATAAAGAAAGTTAACAGATCGTGGTTGAGCATATCAAAAGCTTTAGTAAGCTCAATATGGAGGTGACAAGGTAGTGTCTAGAATGAATGTCGTATGTGAAGATGGAGCCTGTGAGAGCTGAAAGTGCTGTAAGCGTACTTCTGTCTGAAATTAAACTACATTGATTTATTGACAGGAGCTTTTAGTTCAAAAAGAAGTCAAGGTTTTAATTATAGCTCTTTTGAGAAGGTTAGTTGGGGAGAGGGAGATTAGTCAAAATTCATTCATTGTTTTGGGTGACTTTGTCTTTGATAGAGATTTTATAATGGCATTTGTTTCACTGAGAATGAAAGCTACCATGATTAAAAGATAGATTAAAGAGAAAGTGAACATGAAGAAGGATAAAGTCTTTACAATGTTTAATAAATCATGGAAATTGTTAGTCTGGACCATGGAAGCTATGGTTATGGAGAAACTCAAGGAGTATAGCAACATCTTTTAAAAAGATTTTTTGAGGTGGAATGAAGGGAAGGTGCTAGAAGGCGAGGGGTAGCAGCAATATAAGAAGAGGGAATGGACACTGAAGCAATTTTTTCAATTCTGAAATCTTCTACGGAGAAAGCAGAGTACATTTTTTTCCTAAGGGTATCATACCTCTCAACTTCTTAGCACAAGAAATTTGGAAAAAGCCTAAAATAATGGGGGGACAATGGTCCAGAATTAGGGACATAATTTAAACATTGCTCCTATAAACTTAGAACGTTGCCAAAAATAACTGGGTTTGTGTTAGCATGCATTTTCTGAAGGATATAAAGGTTGAAACTCAAAGGTATGTCATTATTTAGTGGCATCAATCCTCAGTCATTTGTCATAAAACCCCAAACTTTATGAGAGACATACAAAATTATGAGGCAATAATCTGGATATTCTGTAAAAATCTGGACAGTTGAGAGGTATGAAAGGTGTTATTTATGTTTGAGCAGAATGTTCAAGAATTAGATAGTAAAGTATGTACTATAATTATCGACAAATGTAATGCATACTAATTTAAATATTTCTCCCCTCCCTTCTGCAGTAATGGCTATAGCTATCTTTTATATTATAGCTACAAAGAAATCACTCTAATCATTCTATCCTATCCCTATCTAACATCATTCTTGTTACCATATTGTGCAATACAAAGACTGCAGCAAACTTTCTAACTTCAACCCAGACACCTTTAACCATGCGCTGTCCTCAATTATCTGGTCCTTCCTGCCTGACTTCCCCCTGGAAGAAGCTGTTCTAAAATTTAGCAAAATCTTTCTAAACACCCTAAACTCCCAAGCCTCCATCAGGAAAATTAGAATAAAATGTAATTATGCTCCTTGGATAAACCCAGGCTCCCTGATGTCCAAAAGAGATAATGCTGGGAAAAACTGGATAAAAAATAAGCCCCGCTCCAATCTACAATGTTACAGAGAACTTTGCAATTTAACCAAAAAATAAGTCAACCTTGATAAAAGAAATTTCTACCTAAACCCTCAAAATAACCCTCACTCCAACAAAAAAAAATTCTGGAATACAATTAACAAGCTTCTACATCCAGGTAAGCCCCCTATAGCAACTCCCTCCCAAAATACTTCTGCCTTAGACACTGTTACTCTTCTTAATACCTTCTTCATTGACTCCATTCAGAAGTTAACTAAAATAAACACAAATACTTACCCCACTACTCCCCCCCCCCGTCCACGAATCAACCTCTTTCTCTTTTACGTCTGTCCCCACCATTTATATTAAATCATTTTCTCAGTAAACTCAAAACAGGCTCCTCCTCTGCCAATAACTTACCTCCTCTTTTTCTTAAACTAGCTGCAAACTCCATTGCATACCCCATCTCCATACTAATCAACAGATATATTCAGAAAACCATAGCCCCAGACATCTGGAAGAAATTTTATGTAATACCCTTACATAAAGGAGGTAAATCCACTGTCCCCTCTAACTTCAGGCCCATAGCTATTCTCTCGCCCTTATTAAAGTTTCTAGAAAAGTGCATTCACAAACAGCTCCTAGATCATCTTCTAAAAAAAAATCTCCTAGCCCCTACCCAACCCAGCTTTTGCCCCAACCACAGTACTTCCATAGCACTAATATCTTTCGCATAGGCTATCTCCAGATTTCATTATACCAGTCAACTAGTCTCCTCCCTATTCCTCGAGCTCTCTAAGGCCTTTGACACTGTCTCTCACAACCCACTTCTGTCTAAACTATCCAACCTTTATCTCTCCAATTCTGGTCTTTCTTGGTTTGCTACCTACCTCTCCAACAGAGTTTCATTCTGTAAAGTGGTTCTCTGCATCCTCCCCCTTCCTTTCAGTCCAAACTGGAGTTCCCCAAGGCTCCATTCTTGGGCCCCTACTGTTCAACATTTTCACTACCAGCCTCTACACTTCCTGTCCTCACTCTTCTCTAAAACAATATTGTAGATGACTCTACAATAATTTTCTCTTCTGACAATCTCCTCCTCTTCCTCACCCTTACCCAAGAATCTCTCCTTTCAGTTGAAAAATGGCTAACAACCAGCCAGCTTCTACTCAACCCTAATAAAACTAATCTCCTCCTCTTCCTCCTTAAATTTCTCTAACATGATCTTAAATCTACTTTCACTCCTTCCTCCCTCAACAACACAACTATCAAAGTGGAACACCACACCAAACTACAGGGGGGGGGTCATAAATTTTGACCAGCTAAAATTCGATCTTCAATCTTCAATCTTCAATCTTAAAAAGACTGATAAAACTTTGCCTTCTCTGTAGAAACAAAACGTTCCTCACTAGTACATCTAAAGTCTCTCTTGCACAAACCTATCTGTGCTGCTGTCTTTACTCTCATCTCTCTCTCTCTCTCTCTATACTCCTAATCATACTCTCTGTAGTTCTGACCATCACCTCCTAGAAACCTATAAGCCCAAAACTCCATTGGCAAACTTCTCTACAATCACTCTGTTGCTAATGCATGGAATAAACTGTTTCTACATGTAAGAATGAACATTAACTGCAACTGTTTTAAAAACACTTTAAAAGCCCACCTATTAAACTCATGGACCTGCCCTTGCCATGACCCTGCTTAATCTTCCTCTCTACTCTACTGCAACTAAGCCCTCCTTTACTCCTGTTCTTTTTCCTCCTCTCCCTGCTACCTAATTTTGTTTCAGTCCTTTGCTTGCTCCAAAAAATAGTCAGTTCTACAGACTTTCTGCCCTGAAGTGATACTATGCTTTATTCCAGTCCTACCTCTTACCACATATATACATAAGCATCTAAATAATTGTACTGTGATTATCCATGGAAATTAACTGTATTCAATACCTTTACTACTTAATATCCTTTGTTCACATTATATTATGTAAATATATCATTTTAAATATATAAGCATCAAAGCAATTGTATTCTGTGTATGTAATTATATGTGACAATACTAATACTAAATTACTCTGTCATTTTATATCATGTGTGTATCTTTTGGAGCTTTGCTCCTTGGGTCTCTGCTGAAAAGGGGCATCTGCCCAGTAAGACTAACCTGGTCAACAAATGTCAAATAAATAAATAAATACCCTCTAAGCTATTTCTTATACCATTCTTGCATCTTCTGTTTTAAAAATCAACTAAATCTTACAATGATTCAAGTGATTATGGAATTCAACTCTTTAGCATATTGTAGCTATTTTCTTTTTCACTTCTTGCACTTATACGCTGTTCCTATTAAATACAATTGTTAATATTCAATGCATTGTTACTGTATTCTATTGTTTTTTTACTATGTATTGCCCAGAAACAGTTATTCACTGTTTGTATTAGGCTTCTTTTGTTTCGTTTATATAGATGTCTTCCCTCCCTTTATGCATATCATGAACTGCTCCTTTTGCAGTATCAATAACTGCTCTTTTTGCATACTTTATTCAACCAAAATATCACTTCACATTTTCTGCAGATCCTTTGTGTATTTTTCAGAGCCCATGTACTGCTTTCCATACAACCCTTATATATTTATTGCTGTAGTCTCCTTGCTATATGTCTAATCCCGTATCAAATTTGTGGCATCCATTATGGATGGCATATAATATGTTTCCTTTGTGCCTAATGGTTCCCATGTGCTTTTCTCCCTGAATTACTTATGGATCCATTATTATGAGTGTTGGCATGACGACAGTGTCACTTCCTTGCATCTTCTATAAATCATTTCATCTTTAATAGTCTTTACTGTGTCCTTACTAGCTTTGATATTTTGATGCCCTTATGTCCTTTTTGCTTCTCCATATGAAAGTCTCTCTAACCTGTTTGTGGATCAGACACAGTTGTGCCAACTGTTTATGCACTTCACTTTAATTTCTCTGTACTCTGTGCATTGCACAAACTGTTTCTTTTTCTGGAGGTAAAATGGCATGCCAGTGTTATTTTACCTGTCTGTCATCAACAGAGCATGGCTACTCCCATTCCTATTCTTTTTAGATACCCTAAAGCTTGTAATTCTTTCAAGCTGCTTGTCATAAATACTCATTTTGAATGGGGTAAGTAGAATGTAAGACAGTGGATTAAATCAAAGCACAAATAGCAATGTGTAAATCAGAACTTAAATAACATGCACCTTTTTTAAATTTTCTAAGATGGATGCAGAACTTTCATTGATCCTTGCATCATACCTACATTTTACAAAATCCCTTTAACAGCAAGTAAACAGGCTGTGATTGCTTATATATCTCTGTTTTGTGCATACAACTTAGAAAATGTTTATGAATTGAATCAGAGGGCAAAACTGGAATCAGTCTGAAGTGACTGGTATTCTTGATGAAATTCTGATGGCATGTCTGCTTATAGAATTCACAGGTGCCTAGAAAAGAAACTCCACAAAGGTCATGTCAACTTTGCTTCCTTCACTGAACATTTGCAAAGTTATTTTTATATAGATTCTGACAACATATAAATACAGACAGGCCTTGATACTCAAACTAGCTTTATATGTCTTATTCATCCAACCATTCCCCTTGATGAGTGTACATTTATTAGTGTTCTTAACTTCTCCCCAGCATGCAGCCCCCATTCCTCCCCTCTAAGAGAGGTCAAAGGGCACGACCTCTTTATTCTTGACCCTCCTCTCTTCAGCTCTACCGATTCCAGGGTTACTAAATAAACACAGGTCACCTGGATCATAGGAAGGGCTCATTCCCTGTACAATGCTGACCCAATGAGGCAAGAATTAAGGAAACAACCTCTGCCTAGGGTATAGCCATAGCCCCAGGTTGACAGCACCTCCTCTTGAATGATAAGAGTTCATATGCTGACATATGTAAACGGAAGAGACAATGTTACTTAACAGAGAGAGAAGAAATAGTAGTCTCAGGAATAACACTCAGGAATAAATTAAAATATACTTACAAGAAAAACAAGGGGCAACAGCACTTTCACAGTTAACAAAATAAACCAAAAGTGTTTGATCGTTATACAAAAGAAATAATCCTGGATGCACATCTTGCATGAGGGAGATCAGTATATCCCCAGTCAAGAAAAGAAGAGAAGAAACAAAATTCTTAGAAACAATGCAAGGAAATCTAGCTCTCATTCATTTCATAACAGAAAATCAGGCCAATACATTCTGTAAAGAGCAGATATAAGTAGGGTTGCCAGCTGTCCGGTTTTTGACCGAACTGTCTGGTCAGACAAATTGTCCAGTTAAAAAATTTCATCAAAACCGGACTCATGAAGTCCGTTTTTTTTGTACCGCCAGAGGAGAGGAGAAAGTAAATGTATCCAGCGCGAACGGGAGCGGTATGATACACTACTAGCTACTACACAACAATGAAATGCTTTTAACTTCAGTATTCCTGGTAGCTACATAGTTTAGACAGTACATACATTAACTTAATGTCAGTGATGTAATACAAATGGACAAATTTTATTTTCTGCTATATGGATTGTAGAGATATCACTGGAAGGCAGTACTCCACTGTGGGAAAACGGTATTTTTTTAGCTATCATTATCCTACCAATTACCAAGCAGTGACAAAAGAAATCTTATAGCAAGATTTAAAATGCTTAAGCACTCTGCCAACATTGCCCAGTGTTGCATTGTAGTACACTCAGACTGATTTTAGAACTTCACCATGCAGTGTAATACTGCTAGCAATTAACACGCCCTGATTTGTATTATCCTCATCTACTATGTTGAACCGTATTCCATGAAACAAATTGTGCATCTTGCTTTTTGGGCACTTGCAGTTACCCAACATTGTTTTGCTTTTACTTGATTCTGTCGCAAGGGACCACATTGAAAAATAAAACTACCTCTTTGCCATGTTCAGAAAATGGCAAGTGTGCTAGCTGTATGTGATTTCTTTTCCTACGTGTATCTTTCTTAGATCTAGAGGCTTGAGTCATCTTTCATTCAGTCTTATTGCCATTTTACAACTGCATAGTCCAGTCTGCATCTTCGTAAACTTGTATTAGAGCACATTGTTGTAGGAAGTTACCTGTTTTAACCCGCAACTTTGGCGTGATATAGAAAAACATTAATGAAACTCTTTAAAGTATGTGTGCTTTTCTGAGATTATGACGTATACTTTGAAAGTAACATAAAACATAAGTCACCTGTTAGAAATCCATTCATCCACAACCCCTTTATCCCATTTTTTGCATATGTGACATGTAAAGAAAAAGAGTGGGAGGTCAGTTGGATCCAGTACAAGATCTTAAGTACTAGCATCTGAAATATCACACTAGGGGCAGTAACACTTAGCTCAATTGACCCCCACCCAATACAGGCACAGCCAAGGACTGAAACTTCCTAATCCGAAGTACGAAACGGAAAATATGTTACATCTTAACAACTGAGTACCTGTCCCACGCCCCAGTACAAACAGTATTTGACAGAACTTTCAAAATGCAAGGGAATGTTAAGATCATCATTTCTGAATGAGCAGTAAAGTGATGTTATTGACTTAAATGAACTTATGGGGTAAATCAAAACTTACAATTTTTTAATAGCAAAGATAACTGCTTGCATTTTTTTTGGATTTTTTTAATCAGATTTACCACCATGTGCACAGGCTGCTAGCTCTTGACCTTTTATCTCCATGGATCATCCATAATTAGGTTTAGGAACATAGAAAATAAATAACTGGAGAAAAATGCACCATATTGACACTTTTCATCAATACTGGTACTTACATCTGCATCAGCCTAGCAGTGCAATTAGTGCCGCCTGTGTTCTTTTCTCCCCTTTAAGTACGGCTTAAGTCATCAAAGTGGGTGGTCCCATCAGCTGATGTCACTGTGATGTCACAAAATAGGTGGGGCATGAGCGGGAGAGGGGGTGGCAATGGATGGAGTTATGTGTGATGCGAGGGGCGTGACTTTAGTCCGGTTTTAGCCGCAAAGAAACCTGGCAACCCTAGATATAAGACAACAAGATACACACACAATAAGTAGTAGCAAAAAATATGTTCAAAGGAACAGGGGCACACTGGCAAATGAAAGGTTCAGCAGCACTTTCAAAGTCAATGTGTGGACAAAAGCAGCTACATAAATTGCAGTAAAGGTTAGAAGGGGCTCCTAAACATATCTTGGACAAACATTAGATAACACAGAAAATAAAGACCAGTCATAATCTGTTTTAGATATTGCTGAATCATGCTGTCACTGTCAGATTCATTTTTATGAAGGAATGGCACCAGAACAACCTGCCTTTTGAAATGTCTAAATTCTTGCATCATTATCTACTGAAAACAAAAAGCAAACTGTGCTGTTTATCATGAATTCTGTTTGCAAACTTGTCTAGGTTCCAGTATTTCAAGAATAATGCCTCGCTCTATACACAGCAGCAAATAACTTTCACATTCCAACTGAATATGAAAGTAGTGTGCTCCCATAAGCAGAACTAATGACAGGCTATACTGACAGTTCTGTCAAGATGATTCTGCAAAAATTTAACATATTTGTTACCTCCCTGGAAGACATTTTACATGCCAGCTCTGAGATAACATGCCCAACATTATACTAATCCTAGTCTCTACTAGATCCACAGAGATCCTCCCAATTTCCCTCCATGCTATGTAGTGACTACTCCTTTATTCACATCACCTCATTAGGTAGGACATAGCACTTTCTATCAACATCATCCTCCTAGGCAGGACATATACCCACATAATCTTAATGAAACCTTTATGTCATACAGATGGGAAAAGGTCAAAACTAATCTAACATTCTGCAGTGCAACTGATCACAAGCCATTTACATGGAGAAGATGGATGAAGCTCTGGCTGGAATTTGGCCATCCTAGCTTTGTTTAGCAGCCCAGATACTGAGAGAGTTTACTGGAGAGGGAGGCAATGAGTGGCTGTTGGTGGTGTGCTGATCCATGTAGTTAGGAAATAAACATTTGCATTGGAGTGCATGTATTGCTGGTCTGACTTTGGGGATCTACATTCATTCAAAGGCAAGACATAATGGGGGCTAGAGCAAAGGGGAAACCTCCTGATGTCTACCTGCTCCCAACTGAGAGCAGCAGACAACAGCCAGAAATTCATAGGAAAAGAAAGTTTTACTACAACTGTTAGGCCTACAAATTGTGTTATTTAAGTTCTAGTTGCATTGATCTCAGTTCTCCGAAGGGGAGATGACATAAATATGGAAGAGAGGTGGCACTGGGGGAGACTGATGCTACTTTACAGCTCCAAGTCTGGTGTTCAGTAACGATCATAAGCTCCTAATTACATAGATTTATGCATATTCTCTCCTTGTCTACATCGGTCTTTCTCACTCTAGTTTCATCCTAAAGATATCTGCTTTGAAGACTTTTGAAAAGTCCTTAGGATTATATTGTGGAACTCTTCTCCTTAGCTCTTCCTGTACAGCAACTTCTAACTCATAGACATTAACCTTATTAATGCCATGAAATAAACAAACCAAACAAATAGATAAATATGTGATTCTAAAAATCATTTAATACCTCACTGTGTTCTTCTCCCTCTTCTGGACAACCTTACTCAACAAAGGCTGTTTCTAGAATCACCCAATGTGAAAAGTATTGACTTGTCAGCAATACAGACAGCGAAACCTACAGTTCCTACTGCATTTCCTGGATTACCAACATCATAAGTACCCACGTTTCATTAATTCCTCTTTCCTATTAAGATGACTTTGCATATCCCAAACATTTGTAATAAGAACTGCCTGCAAAATTATGGAAAGCCTCATAAAAACTGTCGCAGTCATCAACCTCTCCAGTGACCTCTCATTGTCATATCACCCTTCTTATTTAGCCCTAGTTTCAGTACAATAGCACAAAAGTAGTAACATAGCCCACTTTTGCTTTAAACCATCCTCAACCAACACTGCAACAGGCACTTGGAGGTAGAACAACTCAGCCCTAGAAATGAAAATGTTACAACTAATACTAGTGAAAGGCTCTGTCCATTAAGCTTCATAATAAGCCTTTGTAGTGAACAATTCCCTACTATTTGTATACATACAGCTACTAAAGTCGTCTGAATACCAGCTAATCCTAATCTTCCTTTCACTCTTTTGAATAAATTGGATGCAGATCTCACCACAAGCCATCAACAAATCTATACCAGCAGTGTTAGGGGCAAAGTATAATGAACAGTCAAATCACCAACACTGCTGCTCAACATCTCATGTTCTCATCCCAGGGCTTTTACTAATGGTTATGCTGCAGGGTCAGTAGATACCAAAGCCAGGAAAGGTTTCTGTTGAGCTCAGACACCACTTGATAGAACAAGCCTTTATTTGACACTTCTAAAGGTGAGTAGGATTTCGTCTCTGAAGGTAAATCTATCCATTTTTTTTCACCTTGCGTGTTATTGAACTTCAAGATAAAAGTATTACTCCCCATTACTAAAAGTTATATTGGGGAAAATACCTTCAGCAAATTAAATATTCATTGTTAAGAGTAAGCATTCCACTATGCAGTAAGCTTGATTACTTTCCAGCCCAAACTGGTACTGAGTTCCTTCCTTGTGGTTGTTGGCATCTGCTGCCATTCCAAAGTGTATTTAAAGATCATCTGTTACTTAACCATGGAAATTTATTTTTGCTTAATACTGTAGCTGTTATAATGAAGTTTTAATTTTTTTGTTAAATGTATTAAATTAGCTGGCTGTGTGGTGCAGAAGAATAAAGCTAGCACTGCAACCCAGACAATCCAGGACTCATTAGTGACCTGGGCAGTGAGGCAGCCAGTGCAGGATGCTGCAAGACAGCAGCTGTAATCATTGGCATTTTAGTCCTTTGCAAGAATAACCCAGGCAGAGGTCAGGTGTCATGGAAACTGCAGCACAAGGATAAATTGCAAGAGTGCATGTGCCATATACAGAAGAATAACTGCAAAAAGAGGTCTGCATTATGGGGGTTTCAGATTTTTCATGCTGCTGCTGCAGGGGAGAAACATTGGAAAGAGAAAATCCCTGACATCTGCCTACATGATGGTTGCCCATGACTGGCTGCCATCCACTGACAATAAACTGACTGGTCGGCTGACAGGAAGCGACACAAGAAAATTATGCAGACATTTAAGATATTTGGATTTCATATTTCATTTTTAGCACCTTGTATTTTTTTATTTGGTGAGGTATTTTGATTTTTACCTTTAATTTATTGCAATTTTACTTTTTTTTTTTTTTTTGTGGTGCTGCAGTCTACAAGTTTTGAAGTACCAATGTTTAAATCAACCTAAGGGGCAGGAAACATAAAGAAGAAAACAGTAATAATAATTATAGGCACTTTGGTTCCTCTTGACTTAAAAATACAGTCCTGGGAAGAGTATAGTGAGAAAACAAAAAGAGTTTTGTTTTTTTTTCCACAGGGTAATTCCAAGTAATGACAGAAGAGAGGCCTTAATTTTTGCATCTGAGGAAATTAAACTTAAATTTTAAGAAAAGGCCTCATAATGGCTAACAATAAAAAAAAATAAAACAAAGCAATGAAAAGAAATAAACAAAACTTGCAATTTTCTTACATATTTATTGTAACCGTAAAGCTAAGGAATTACTAGAGTGATACAAAATTTAGTATTCTACTAGAAAACATACTGCACTAAGGCTTCAATGGCACAATAGCACTGCTGAGAAAATTAGAGTAACACTGTATTAAGGCAGACGCTGAAAGATGGGATTGTTTAGGAAATACACAACAATTGCATACGTAAGAGTTTATTTTCAGAAATTAACACTAATATTATTAAAGCAATAGAAGACATAAATAACCCGTACAAGATATGCAGATTAAACAGTTGGCAGTAGCATATTATGGTACAGGTTGTGGTCCCAAAATATGGAATGCAGTAATACTAACACATGTTCTGTAGGTCCTACACACAAACCTTCTCATCGGAAGTTTAAATACAAAAGTACCATGCATTTGACAAAACTGAGGCCACAGTTACAGCCTATAAATCTAAAAAAAAAAATGTTTTTACAAAAAGCTTGGGTTTGAAAAGCTGAAAGGAACCCATTGATCATATATTTCTTTATTTCTGCTAAGGACAAAAGTACAGAGCATCCATAGCAAATGTTTCCTTGGAATACCATGCAAAGCTTAAGTGTGCTAAAAAAGTTAATCAAGTCAGAAGTTAGAACAAAGTTATTCTCTTTTTTTTTTTTCCTTTTTTTTTGGTTTCAGCTTGCCACTGATTTTGGATTCCTTGGCTCACTCCATAACTCTTTCTCCTAGTCTCGGTACCTTATGGGCACCCTAATGTATCCCTTTCCTGGGCAGGTCCCATCTTTCTGGACAGAAATAACCTCTTGGTCATCACAGACTATGCATTCTCCCTCTGACCAAGAGAGAGGAACAAAGGAGCTGGAATAATTATACTGTATCCTACCAGACATTTCCATAAGTTTTATGTCCTATCCCAAAGTGCAGAGGTAAACAACCCAGGCCTTGCAGGACATCCATGTCTACTCTATCATCCCATCCCAAAGCCCTGCGTCATCTTCCTGAGCACCCATCTCCACCAGAGCTCAACTGCAGGGATGCCACTATGTCCTGTCCCCCAGGGCAGCACACCCATACTCCCTGCCAGAACAACCAGAGACTCCAGCCACTAATCAAACTCAGCTCTCCTGGGTCATAGTCAGGACTTTATTCCTCTACACCACTGGGCTGACATACTTAAGAATAATTAAAGCAGTTAATCCAGTTTGACTGGTGGAGGTTGGTTAAATAAAACTCAGTTAAAATGGGAAGAAATAAAGGGAAAAACTGAAGCTCTGGTGAAAGTGTTTAAGAAACATGAAATTGTACTGAAAAAAGAAATGGGTATGATGCAAGGAATCTCAGTAGCTCAACAGCAGCATTTATGTTGGTAAAGGTGAAAACCAAACATTGGTAATGTCAGCAACTTAACACTCACCTTTGGTGGTGGAAGAGAAGAAGGCTGTGAGTTTTATTCCCACCCCCGGTGCTTGGATTCATTTTTCAATACTGACACTGTAGTGCAGCATAAGGGGGGTGCTACACTCCTGAGTGTGTTGTCCTTCAGATGAGACATTAAACCAAGAGCACATCAGCTCAAGTTGGGGGTAGCTCTGGTGGAGGTAAAACATTATATGACACTTATCAAACAAAAAAGTAGTGAAAGTCCCCCCCCCCGCCCAATTATCTTGACCAAATCTCCTCTGATCAATACAAATACCACATCCAGTCTCACTTGAAAAGAGGCCACTGGCCAATAAAAGCATAAATAAAATAAATGTCCCAACAGATTCAAAGCATAAACATTTCAGACCCAGATACGTTCGTTGTGCTATGTGTACTCAGGTAAAAATGAACATAGATGGCAATACAAGAAAATCATTGTTCATGTAAAATATTCAGTCAAAGCTACTCTTCTGATAGCTATACTGAAAAGTGGTGGGAAAATAAATAACCCTGTGCAGCTTATTAGTTAGTTGCTTAACTCAGCTTTTATTATAGTGTTCTTTCATGTCACTTTGTAAAATAAACAAAATTCAAGAAAGCAGATATTAAATAAACAGTAAGCCAAGTAATGCCTTTAAAGTAGCACAATTTACATCACGTGGAAAACCTATTTGTGATGTTAAGAGTGGAGTGAAAGGTTTTCTATATTAGAGGAGAATCATAGATATTTAAGATGAAGTACCAAAAAACAAAGCTAAAGGCAGCAAGTTTACATCAGTCGCTACAACATGCAGTAAATGTGCATGATTTGCAATTTGTAGATGATTTGTAATTCGTAGAGACTGAAGAAAGAGCCATTGTAAAGGCTGTACTTTGTATAAATGCTTCTGACCTGAAGGCAGCTTTAAATTTACTAAATTATTATGATGATAGCTTACTTTCAAAGTGTGCAGCCTTATTAAACCCTCTGTATCATTTGCTATAAAAAAAATTTGCCATGGACTTGGAGAAAGGAAAGAGCTTGCTAACAGAACATCACCTTCATCCTCTGTACTAACAGCCAGACATTGCTTGATGACAGTACTTCTGTATCTCTTAGTTTTAATTCACATACACTGACACTTCATGAGCAAAAGTACTTCATCTAAATAAGAAGTGCTTTGTAGCTAGTCTTGGAGTCCAGGAATTTCATAGATATTTTATGGTTATGTTTTTACAATATATATGGATCACAAACCAGTGTTTTCCTTTTTTGATTTGAAAAGAAATCTGTTCCATGAGAAAGTCAGCAAAAGATTAGTACTTTGCAATGATTCTGAATGTATATTTGATGAAATTATTTATAGGCCCATGGAAGCTGCGGTGGTACAGCAGTAGCGTTGTTGTCTTACAGCAAGAGGTTCTCCTGTTTGATTCTCGACTGGAGTGCCTTCTGTGTGGAGTCTGCATGTCCTCCCCGACATCGAGTTGTCTCTGAAAAGCATGTGTGAATGGGCATGCCTTCACTGAAGGTTGGGCATTGGGCTGGCAATTTGGCACCATAAAAATCTACTGCCAATCATTAGCGGACTGGAGCTCCACTGTGGCGACCCCTAACCAGGAAAAGCCTAAAAGAACAACATTTATTGGCCCAGTAAACACCATGCTACACTGATGCACTAAGGAAAGCACCAATATTAGAAATCCCTACAGACATGGATATACCCGATGAAGTGTTAATGGCTGATGTTATGGGAAATGTACCACTACATACTATACACATTAAATTTGGACTGTCAAAAATATATGGTCATAAAATGTACATTAATATTTTTTGAGATGACAACCAAAAGTAACCAAGGCAGGGGACAAACTTTGTTATTGTAGAAGGCTATCATTAGATGGCAGAGCTGGGTGTGTATTGTAAAGGTCACAAATCATAATCCATACACAACTTTTTATTTTTCTGCCATCACTGTTTTATATGTGTAAATACAAATGCATATGTCTGATTTTTTGTTCTTTTCCGTACCTACACTTTAAATACTTTCAGAATAGCACTTAAACTTATCACATTTATTAATTAGTTAATAATTCTTTTCTAACAAGATAAGATCTCTAAGATCGAGGCTGATCAGGAAGTGCTGGTCTATCAAGTTGCTTACTCTGTAACACAGTACACAGTTGGAGACTGCAGACATCATATGTACACCCCAGTCAGTACAAATACCACCTCAAGTCTCACCTGAAGAGAGGCCATCTTGAATCCTAATACTTCATTTCATTAGGTGCCAGATCATACACAAATGAAAGTCTGATGTCATCTGAGTATGCACACCTCCAGTGAATTAAGGGGGGGAGTGAGCATTTTATTTATTTATTTGACATTTCTTAACCAGGTTAGTCTGACTGGGCAAGAAGCCCTTTTTCAGCAGAGGCCCGAGGAGAAATGCACCAACATAAAAACAAAAAATACTAATACAGAGATTAACTAATAATATTAACAAGGAAATTATATGGTATACCAACAGCATTCAGACTTAATTACATAAGAATTAAATAGTTGCTAACATGCAGACAGTAAGGCTGCAGTTAACACTTGGCAAAGAAAAACAAGTTAAAATATGTAATTTAGCAATATACACTTGACTGAGAGAAACAAGTTATTTATATGCATAAACAGTTATTGATTTTTAGGTAGAATGTTTGCAGTAAGAAAGAAAAGCTATATGGGGTATAGTTACTGTAACATTGTATAAGCAGACATAAAGGAGGAAGACAGATGAGGAGGAATAGGTCAGGTGGGAGTAGGGCAGGGCCAAGTCCACATTTTGAACATGTAATGTTTCAACATTTTTTTGAAACTGAAACTGTTAGGGATAACTCTTTGGTCAAGTTTATTCCAGGTGTTGGCGAACGAGTACAGAAGTTTACCTATTTGCTTCATTGAATTATAGACTTCCAGGAGGTGTTAGTCTGTACTACGGAGACAGCATTTGGGGATGTAGGGAGAGATTAGGATAGAGAGAGCAGGGCAGAGGGAGGGATTAGCTAGCATAGAGTGTGTGAGGTGGAGATGAGGAAGTAAAAGTTGGTTTTGAACTTCTGGCCACTGAAGATTTCTTAAGGCAGTGCAGTGATGGGAGCAGTAAGGAAGATGTGCAGCAAATCTGGCAATTTTATTGTAGGTGGATTTAAGTTTGGTCATGAGGTTGGATTGTAGATTAGTGAGTATAGGTGCAGCATAAAAGAGAGTAGGTAGTAGAAAAGCTTGTGCCAGAGAATGTTTTGTGCCCTTAGTCAGATATATTTTATTCCTATATATTAGGCCTACTTTTTGGTGTGTGTGTGTTTTTTTTTTTTTTTGATGTCCTGTAGAATACGAATGTCAAACTTATGTTGTTCATCGATAACAACACCAAGGAGTTTAGTATGAGATTCGACAGAGATAGTAATATTGTTAAGAGATGTGACCAAGGAGGAGTTTTTGCAATGTTGCAGAGATTTTAGGGAGGAAGAGAAGAAGATTTGTTTTTTAGGACTAAGTAGGAATTCATTGCTGGTTAGCCATTTTTCCACAGACAGAAGTGAATCTTGGGTAAGGGACAAAGGTGGGGGAGATTATCAGAGCAAGATATGATAGAGGAGTCATCTGCATACTGGACAAGAAGAGGAGTGATGGCAAGATGTGTGAAGATTATTTGTAAAGATGTTAAAGAAGAGGCGCCCTAGAATGGAACCTTGGGGAATGCCAGTTTGAACAGGAAGGAAGGGAGAGGAGGCTGATAGCCATCTGACAGACTGGAGGCTATCAGAGAGATAGCTGGTGAACTAAAGTATAGTAGATTGAGAGAGAGTAAGGATTTTAAGTTTAGATAGAAGCAAATTGTGGGAGACAGTGTTGAAGGCTTTGGATAAATCAAGGAAGAGGCTAGAAACTTGTTTGTTTTCATCACAAGCTTTGGCAATGGTCTGTGTGAAAGTCATGAGAGCAGTGGCAGTGCTATGATGGGTGCAAATTCGATGTTGTGTGGGGGTTTTCCTGTATAAGATATTCAATGATTTGTTTATGTATGAATTTTTCCATTATTTTGGAGGGGGGGCAGGATAGCAGTGGGATGATAGTTGGAGGGGCCTGTAGAGTTTTCACCTTTGTGAAGACGAATAACATAAAATTTCTTCCAAATATTGGGCACAGTGTTTTTCCATTAGCTGTTGGACATCTGTAGTGATTTACCTATCTGTACCAGGTTATGGTTAGGTATGAGAGAACTGTCAAAACACTTATTATCAAAGATCATAGCTTTAACCCTTATGGACAGATAAGGGTACTTTATGTAATATGCTTCAGAACCAGCTCTGGTCAAAGTGACTCACTTCATTTCAGGTTGAATATATTGAATGAAAGGCTGATTTAATGTAAAGAATGCATCAGGACAACTTTATTTGACTCTAACCAGGCTGTGACTATAATGCGTTTATCCATTTTGCTGAACCTTTATATTTTATTGCATACACCTTTGCTGCCATATAACCCAATTCAATCAGTCTGTAAATGTTGAAGCAGCTATGGTCTTTAATTTTAGACATCCAGCTCAGTGAACTTATGGGTGCTGGATGTTAGCTCTCAGTGTTACATAAATGTCTTACTCATCTTGCTCTTGACCCCAATAAAAAAGAATCAGGTGAGGTGAAAGTCTTTGGGCATTCAAATCCAACACCTACAAGAGTACTTATTCATACTTTCAGCAGGGTTATCATTTCATCACCAAAGAAAGAAAGAAAGAAGCAGATAATGCTCAAAAATCATCATCAACATCATTCCTCTTCTTCCTATTTTTCTACATGGGGTTGGGTGTCATGTCAACTGTTGCTATCTCTCTCAATTTAAGGTCACGTGCCTAGCATCTTTGACAGTCATGCCTGACTGTCGCAGGTCTTCTTTCAAATAATCCTTCCGTCTCTTTGGCGGATACCTTAATTTGCTCTTGCCTTTTTTTGTCTGTCACAAAAATTGTCTTCTGCCTTCCTAAACATGTGCCTTGTCCACTGTAATTTGTCCTCTTTGACCTTCTTTGCAACTGGAGCTACTTGGGCTTCTGCTCTGATGTCCTTATTTCTTCATCTGTCCTACAGTGTGCATCCTACCACCTGTCTCATGCATTTCACCTCCATCATCTCTAGCTTCCTCACTTGTTCTGCCTTCACTGCCCAGTGTTTTGTTTCATATAGTGGTACTGGTCATAGCTCTGTTTCATACATATTTTCCAGCTTCTTTGACATTCTTCTGCCATATACCGCACCCAGCACTCTGTGCCAGTTGGCTGCAGCCTCTCTGATTCAAGATTTGACCTCCACATTTAGACTCTGACTCTTTAGACCTTCTCCTCAACCATCCCTTCCAGATACTTGAAGATGTTAACGTGTTCCACTGTTTATATTATGCCTCAGTTTTCAGCTTCTTCTAATTTCTTCCATTTGCTGCAATTACACCTCTTACTTGCACTCAGTTTCATCCTATGTGCCTTATGTTCTGCATTCTATTCCCATATCATTTGTTGAAGTTCTTGTTCAGGGTCTAACTGTAATACCACATCATGTCTATACAATAGCCTTCTATATCTATTCCATCTGACCTGTTTGCAAATGTAGTCCATCACCAGCATAAACAGCAGTGATCTTAGAAGTGAACCCTGATGTATGCCTACTCCAACTAGGTACCCCTCAGTGAGTCCAAACAGTGTTTAAGCTTGTGTCTATGGATCCTTGTACGTAACCTGCACTAATTCTACCGGGAATTCAGACCAAAAGAAATATTCAAAAATAATATTTAAAAATAGAATATTTAAAAAGAAGTCATATATTTTATTTTTCTAAGAAGAGATTCAGTAAAACTTTGGTTTGTTTTACTGTCAAGATAATAGTCCAGACAAATCATCAATGAATTAGCAAAGTACCATGGAGTGATCATTAACTTCTAATAGCAAAATGTAACAGAGAATATGTGGTGAACACTCTGTTATAGCTGTAATTCCAATAATGACCATGACTCAAGACTGCATTGCTTCTCTTTGTCATGGGTATGACTCACTAATAAAAAAGAATAGGTTCATATGGTCTCGGGTGTGTCACTTGATCTATTCAGATATAATAGCAGTCTTGCAGCACTGACCCTTATGATGAATATTTATTTGTACATTCTAAAAGTTACTGGCATTATAAATCTGTCTGAGCACATACAGTACTGATTAACGGCATGAATATGCTCTGTCTGAGCACATACGGTACTGATTAACTGCATGAATATGCTCTGTCTGAGCACATACGGTACTGATTAACTGCATGAATATGCTCTGTCTGAGCACATACGGTACTGATTAATTGCATGAATATGCTCTGTCTGAGCACATACGGTACTGATTAACTGCAGGAATATGCTCTGTCTGAGCACATACGGTACTGATTAACTGCAGGAATATGCTCTGTCTGAGCACATACGGTACTGATTAACTGCAGGAATATGCTCTGTCTGAGCACATACGGTACTGATTAACTGCAGGAATATGCTCTGTCTGAGCACATACGGTACTGATTAACTGCAGGAATATGCTCTGTCTGAGCACATACGGTACTGATTAACTGCAGGAATATGCTCTGTCTGAGCACATACGGTACTGATAAACTGCAGGAATATGCTCTGTCTGGGCACATACAGTACTGATAAACTGCAGGAATATGCTCTGTCTGAGCACATACAGTACTGATTAACTGCAGGAATATGCTCTGTCTGAGCACATACAGTACTGATTAACTGCAGGAATATGCTCTGTCTGAGCACATACAGTACTGATTAACTGCAGGAATATGCTCTGTCTGAGCACATACAGTACTGATTAACTGCAGGAATATGCTCTGTCTGAGCACATACAGTACTGATTAACTGCAGGAATATGCTCTGTCTGAGCACATGCAGTACTGATTAACTGCAGGAATATGCTCTGTCTGAGCACATGCAGTACTGATTAACTGCAGGAATATGCTCTGTCTGAGCACATGCAGTACTGATTAACTGCAGGAATATGCTCTGTCTGAGCACATGCAGTACTGATTAACTGCAGGAATATGCTCTGTCTGAGCACATGCAGTACTGATTAACTGCAGGAATATGCTCTGTCTGAGCACATGCAGTACTGATTAACTGCAGGAATATGCTCTGTCTGAGCACATGCAGTACTGATTAACTGCAGGAATATGCTCTGTCTGAGCACATGCAGTACTGATTAACTGCAGGAATATGCTCTGTCTGAGCACATGCAGTACTGATTAACTGCAGGAATATGCTCTGTCTGAGCACATGCAGTACTGATTAACTGCAGGAATATGCTCTGTCTGAGCACATGCAGTACTGATTAACTGCAGGAATATGTTCTGTCTGAGCACATGCAGTACTGATTAACTGCAGGAATATGCTCTGTCTGAGCACATGCAGTACTGATTAACTGCAAGAATATGCTCTGTCTGAGCACATGCAGTACTGATTAAATGCATGAATATGCTCTGTCTGAGCACATGCAGTACTGATTAACTGCAGGAATATGCTCTGTCTGAGCACATACGGTACTGATTAACTGCAGGAATATGCTCTGTCTGAGCACATACGGTACTGATTAACTGCAGGAATATACTCTGTCTGAGCACATACAGTACCGATTAACTGCAGGAATATGCTCTGTCTGAGCACATACAGTACCGATTAACTGCAGGAATATGCTCTGTCTGAGCACATACAGTACCGATTAACTGTAGGAATATGCTCTGTCTGAGCACATACAGTACCGATTAACTGCAGGAATATGCTCTGTCTGAGCACATACAGTACCGATTAACTGCAGGAATATGCTCTGTCTGAGCACATACAGTACCGATTAACTGCAGGAATATGCTCTG
Source organism: Protopterus annectens (assembly GCF_019279795.1). Taxonomy (NCBI): domain Eukaryota; kingdom Metazoa; phylum Chordata; order Ceratodontiformes; family Protopteridae; genus Protopterus; species Protopterus annectens. Next base: position 1,029,459,061 of record NC_056743.1, read on the forward strand.
TCTGAGCACATACAGTACCGATTAACTGCAGGAATATGCTCTGTCTGAGCACGTACAGTACCGATTAACTGCAGGAATATGCTCTGTCTGAGCACGTACAGTACCGATTAACTGCAGGAATATGCTCTGTCTGAGCACGTACAGTACCGATTAACTGCAGGAATATGCTCTGTCTGAGCATGTACAGTACAGATTAACTGCAGGAATATGCTCTGTCTGAGCACGTACAGTACCGATTAACTGCAGGAATATGCTCTGTCTGAGCACATACAGTACCGATTAACTGCAGGAATATGCTCTGTCTGAGCACATACAGTACCGATTAACTGCAGGAATATGCTCTGTCTGAGCACATACAGTACCGATTAACTGCAGGAATATGCTCTGTCTGAGCACATACAGTACTCATTAACTGCAGGAATATGCTCTGTCTGAGCACATACAGTACTCATTAACTGCAGGAATATGCTCTGTCTGAGCACATACAGCACTCATTAACTGCATGAATATGCTCTGTCTGAGCACATACAGTACTGATTAACTGCAGGAATATGCTCTGTCTGAGCACATACAGTACTGATTAACTGCAGGAATATGCTCTGTCTGAGCACATACAGTACTGATTAACTGCATGAATATGCTCTGTCTGAGCACATGCAGTACTGATTAACTGCAGGAATATGCTCTGTCTGAGCACATGCAGTACTGATTAACTGCAGGAATATGCTCTGTCTGAGCACATGCAGTACTGATTAACTGCAGGAATATGCTCTGTCTGAGCACATACGGTACTGATTAACTGCAGGAATATGCTCTGTCTGAGCACAAACAGTACTGATTAACTGCATGAATATGCTCTGTCTGAGCACATACAGTACTGATTAACTGCATGAATATGCTCTGTCTGAGCACATATAGTACTGATTAACTGCATGAATATGCTCTGTCTGAGCACATACAGTACTGATTAACTGCAGGAATATGCTCTGTCTGAGCACATACAGTATTGATTAACTGCAGGAATATGCTCTGTCTGAGCACATACAGTACTGATTAACTGCAGGAATATGCGTTTTGGGGAAACTACTGATGCAACCCATCAGCTGTCATTAACACAACAAAATACATGGTGATGGTCCACTGGCAGCAGTAAGAGTGCTATGCAGACTGAAGTGGTAGGAATTCTGGCAATCAGTTCTTCGTGACCACTGCTTTCATGATCTGGTCATGCAGTCGTTTAGAAGTATCACTAACTTTGTGCAGAGAAGACCATCGCTGTCAATGAAGGACACTGGTTCCACTGCACATAAAATAACACAGCACTGCAGAATTCTAAATTAAGCTTGCAACAAGAGAAAGGCATAGGTCAAGGCACAAAGGAACATTATATATTAACCCTGAATTCTACATGATGGCAGAACAACTTTTTTTGTACACATACATATGCACAACACACACACACACACACACACACACACACACACACACACACACACACACACACACGTCAGTACAAAAATTCCTAAGGTCATTTTTTCAGAGTCACTGTCAATGGACATTTGGGCATACCTGGTGTCATTATCAATGTCACTACACTGAGGGGCTGTATAGCCCTGAGTCATTGTACAGGCGTCTGGATACAAGTGATGGAAGCAATATAGTACATACATAATTATCAAAAGTTCCCCTTGCAGATAGTTTGTAAAGGATGGTTTATTTTACTGCAGAGGGTAGACGTTATTGAAGTACAAGATAATTGCACTGCAGATTTCCAGCTAGAAGTATTGTTTGTTGTAAAAAAAAAATCACCATCAACAAGCTTCTTAATTAAAACACATCTTTCATTAGATTAGGAGTCACTATCTTAAAACACATATAAATACATTTTGAACATTAGACCTTATTGGTTAGGCCATCTGCTAGTGCCCAAATATAGATCACTGACATTGGTTGTGTCTTGGTTAGTGTCACTGTAAAGTGTCTGAAGTGGATGGAATGCTGCAGTGTGTTAGTAGTGATCATTTTTAAATTATTAGCAAAAAATAAATTTGTACTCTTTAAATGAATTGTCTCTTTCTGTCATAGTCAATCACCAGTGGATTGAACACCTTCTTGTGTCCAGACATTGGAGAACTTGGCACTGGGGTGCTGTGTAGAGACAAGATTGCTTGTGAAAGGTGTGTTTGTGTGTGTGTGTGTGTGTGTGTGTGTGTGTGTGTGTGTGTGTGTGTGTGTGTGTGTGTGTGTGTGTGTGTGTGTGTGTGTGTGTGTGTGTGTGTGTGTGTGTGTGTGTGTGTGTGTGTGTGTGTGTGTGTGTGTGTGTGTGTGTGTGTGTGTGTGTGTGTGCACATAATTTGAGGTTTTCCTGTATAGGAACAAGCACCACCTTTCAGATTGTAACTGATTAAACACTAGTCAAAAGTACCATTTACCATAGGGATAGATCCTTAGGCAATGTGGGATCTTGGTTTGTACAACACTTCAGTGCACAATAATAGGAAATGTCTATTTTACCCACTGATGTATGACCATGAAAGCACAGCTGGCAGAATCTTTAAGGTCTTTGCATGCCATGTGCAAAGTAGAAGGTTCAAGCCTGATCTCTGACCAATACATATATGGCATTTGCAAATTCTCCCTGTGTTTCTGTGTGGTTCCTTGCACCTCCCAAAAGCATACCAAGCATTTCCACCTCGAAATCTCTCAATAATGGAGTTGTAGGCAGCAGCACAGAACATTGTTCACCGACTTCATGCTGTGTCAAGGCTAGCCACTCAAAGGTGTAAAAACTATCTCTAAGTTACTTGGTTATGTTGATTACTGTTTGGCTTGGGTATTTGCCAGTGATAAGTGGATCAAGGACCAGGCCTACTCTGACTTACACCAGGGATCCATGCTAATGGTAGATGGAGTATATGAGTCCCTAATAGCCTATATGTGCTAATTGTTAATAGTTGGGTCAATAAGCTACTAGCTGTCCAGTGCCCAGGTACCCAGCTTGCCTTACCTGGGATAGCTTAGTTGAACAAAAGCTGGATGTAAAACCAATCAACCTGATAAATGGGAACTAAGGACTGCTACAGTTAGTAGAGGTTCATTGATATGACACAGCTTGGAATTAGATTACATGATGGTAAGAAAGAGGTTAGACTTCCTCTGTATCCAAGAGACAGATGGAAGGACAGTGCCTCAAATCTATTTGGCTTGTGATCCAAAATCTACAGAGAGTACAAAGAGATAAGTAGGCGAGTTGTAGGGCTAGGGTGTTCTCAATCTGTTGAGACCCAGCGCTTGTTTTATGAACACTTGCGTGTTGGTGGCTCATAAAAATATACATATATATATATATATATATATATATATATATATATATATATATATATATATGGGTTCACTACATATGACTGAAAGTTCATATGACCGAAGCCCATTTGACTGAGACCAAATGACCGAAAGTTAATTTGACCGAAAACCCATATGACCGAAAACTCATTTGACCGAAAAACAGCACTGGCAGGTATATGCCCTGTTCCCCACTGTAGTGCGACCCTGGAGTGAGAATATAAAGTTAGGGGGTGTGGGGGGCTGATTGGGGGGTGTGGGGTGTGTAGCCCCCCCACATTTTGCGACCAGTTTTCACTGATGTATGTTTTAATGTATTTTTAATGGATGCACATGTATATAACAGTGCATAAACTGCAATTATGATTATTGGATGCCTGTATAGCATATGATAAAAAAGCAGGGTCTTCTACTCTTAATAAATCTGGCTGTTCACTGAGCAGTACCTTATAAATTCATAAGAAAAGATCCATCCCTGCCTTTCGCTTTCACTAACACACACATACACACACACACACACACACACACACACACACACACACACACACACACACACACACACACACACACACACACACACACAAACACAAACACACTCGCACATTTTTTATGTATTTCTTCAAATTACATTTGGTTCTACAGCCTTAATCAAAGTTCATAGAACTATGTCTGTTTGAATGGCTGGAAGTGACAGGCTAGTGAGGAACAACCCTACACTGCTTCAGTGGTTCTACATGGAAGAGGGCAGTCCTGTTGTATTTCAGCATTCCAATGGCCAGTGTTTTATGCATTTAAGTGTCGTGCTTCCACTCATATTCAAACACTCAAACACACTCACATATACAACACACATACACTGACACACACAGGCAAATGAGTGCTATTTCCTGGTTTTGTAATTAATACATACAAATTAAACTGTGCTTTGGTGAAATGTAAAGAAGGATCTTTGATTGCATATAGCAGTGACTTGAAATCAACAGCCACATGGCAAAAAATGTTGAAATAAGAATTAATAATATGGTTAAAGTACAAAGGATAAATTACTGCAAATTCAGGAAACATAAAACATCAGTACACTGCCTGTGCTGCAGAAATTCATGTACTGTAGCTCATGACTTAATTTTGAATTTGCACACGGTCTTATTTTTATTTTAACTATATTTATAAACTAGTAAATCTTCCTAAAGTACTTCAAGGAAAGGCTATTTTGTCAGCAAATTATAAAAAAAGGCATAGAGATCTAAAAGGTCATGCCTAATCTTAATTTCCTAAACTACTTAGTAGTCCTTTCCATCACGAGAAGTGAAGATTGAAGTACTGATCCCAAGAAAACACGGCATCATTCAGAACTTCAAACAGGTGCAGACTTACTTCGTTTATTTGTGGTATAACATTGCCACCCAGAGGTTGAAATAAAACATGCTCTGCCTATTTATACTTTCCTAACTTGTCGGAGCTTGAAAGGATATCCTTAGATGTTGCCAGCCTTAATGATCACCAGTGATGTAATCTCACTGCATCAAAAGTGTTCATTTTCAAGTGCTCTGGTAACTTTGCCACCACCAGGTGGTGTCTAATGCAAGTTGTTCTCTACAGCAAAATTCTACTGCAAGCTTAGTTGTCAAAATCCATCATTGTAAACAGGCTTTTGCAATGCTAAGCAATGAAAGTACTTACTTGCAAACATTTTGCAGTTCTTTGCGTAACAAAAAACACCATTTTAACTTATTTCAGTATAAACAGGATGTAAGATTTATATGACTGCTACATTAGTAAAAAAAATGCAAAGACTGCCCCACTCACTATCTCTGTTCATAGCATACTGATATGAATACTACAGGTTTAAAGAGCTTTTGTATAAATCTTACCCCATATGCAAAAAGATGAGTTTTGTACATAGCCCATATGCTGTATACTAAATTATATGGATTTAAGATAATTACTATACACAGTAACTCATCCACTACAAACAGCTATAACTTTTTTTTTTCAGACAAGTTCAGTTATTCCCATTACGAGTTTTTACCAACTAGCTTGAAGCATACTTATCAACAGATTTTCATAGAATGTCCAGATTTTTTGCCTCATATTTTTGTTCTGCTTCTTGTGGTTTTCAAGTCCAGATTTTCACAGAATGTCCAGATTTTTGCCTCATATTTTTGTTGTTTCTTGTGGTTTTCTGGCAAGTTACTGAAGAATTGAAGTGACTAAATAATGGCATACATTTGAATTTCAGACTTCATATCCTTCAGAAATACTTGCTAAAACAAAATCTGTTATTCTAGCAACTTTCTAAGGTTTTAAGGGTGATATTTAAAATCTCAAATTAACACTGGGCTGCTGGAAAAAAAATGTCAAAACTTTTTAATAACTTAGCACTTTAGTCCACACAATACAGGGATTTCTTCAGCGTTGTATAGTAACTTGTTTATATACTTGACTCCCCAAAAACAAAACAAACTATTAATTAAAAATGCAGAAGAACTGTGAAAAGACTGATGGATTTAATACCTACGCTGTGCAATTTGTTCGACCACCAACAAAAATGCATAAGAAATGCATAAAAATTGAATTTGGTCATAAATATTAACCATTATACCAATGATTCTTTGTTTATATTGCATAAAAAAACTCCTTGGATCAATCTTATGCTTAAAAAATTCATGTATATGTGTCTCTATCTACAGGCTTAAGTCAGTAACTGCAGATGTTTAAAAATGTGTACGTAAAATCATGTGCATATTTGTAAGATAGATATGTGTATATATGAAAAGGTAAAAGCATAAAAACACATCAAAAGTATGCTGATTTTGTTTCAGTGCACTTGAAATGGGAATATATCCATTCAAGCATGATTCTTAACTGACAAATTAATTCTTTCTATTCCCAAAACTTTTCTGTCCCCTCATCTTTCACTTTCATTGAATCTGTCTATAATAAAAAATAAAAACTTATTAAAGACATCACACTTGACGAAGTGTCCGTATAAGCCATTACGGGATTCCCCTGACTTAATGTCATACAGGTGTTTATAAATCCTGTCTCTAAGTCTTCTTGTAGATTTTCCTCCATAATAACCCAGGCAGAGCACACCGGTAACTAAATATACCACACTGGTGGTATCACAGTTGTAAGACCCTGGGCAACCAATAGTTCTGTCAAATCTATCAACACTTACAGAGGGCTGTTATTTACATATTTACACTATTTACATTTGTCCCATTTTGCCATCTTCCTTCTTGTGTGTTTCATGCAATCTCTAACCTTGTTGCTTTCTAAATAGTCCTTAATATTTTCCATTACTGTAAACAATCTGAGAAAAATAGCCAAGTTGGCCTTTAAGCTCCTGGATGAAGGTCAAATTCCAAGGTTTTTTTTTTTGTTTTGTTTTTGGCAATCTTATTGACAATAGGGTCATCTCTGTTATAAAGTACAGCCATAGTCAAATTTTTACTTGGCATACCATGTACTCTGTTCCTGTGCTCCTTTGTGGCATGATGTTCATCAGTGTTGTGCCCAAAAGAGAGCAGAACTAGGTGGTTCTTCCCCTAATAATTTGCTCTTTTGTTTCATTTAATAAAATACATGGGTAACCCAATTTAAGAACATGTGTATAATTGTGTCTACCTCATCTCTTAATACAGTGTCATCATTAGTTAATGTAACCAAGTGCACCATTTGCCCTTTGACTGTGTTTGACTTTTGATGATGGGGTGACAGCTATCAAAATATAAGTAGGAATTTGAGAATGTCTCATTATGGAAAAAAGTGGATATAAATTATTGACTAGTGCTGTTTCTCCTATAGCAACATCCAATAGTCAGTCTTATTGTAACTGTATTAATGAGTAAACTTTAGAAAGCCTGTGGTTCATAGATTAGTACTAGACTAAGTGCTCTTGGGAGTCTTTTTAAACCCAGCCAGTTACCACGTGTAAGAATCAAACCCTACACTTTGTGCATGTAAGGTAATCACCTTAACCATTATGCCAACTGCAAGACTGTTTAAACAATGAATAAAAAACAAAAGTTGCATCAAACGTCCTTTCCTTAAAATAAGAATATCATCCAAGAACCTGTAACATGCACAGAAAAAAATTATAAAATTTGGGGATGAGTACATATATTTTCTCCCAAGCTACTAAAATTAATTTTTATACAAGGGAGTGCACACCATGTCCATTTCTACAACTGAGACCTGAAAAGAACATTCATCCTCAAAATACAAAATTGTTCCCAAGGACTATGTCAAAAATTCATGCAATACCAAAATATCATTACTAGAAAAGTCTTGATGTTTGCTTATCATTTTAAAAACATCCAAATCCTATATCGTGTGCAATGACAGAAAACAGGTTAACATCTCTAGTAAAAAAACAAGATGTTCTCACTGTAGGTAAAACAGTTTAAATTCTGCAGCAAGTGCCAGGAGTCCCAAAACACATATGCT